>NW_026575440.1:0-262500 GCF_028641065.1 Leucoraja erinaceus
TTAGGAACGAGGTGAGGAAAACATTTTCACAGCAGAGAGTGTGAATCTTGGAATTCTCTCAGCAGAAGGTAGTCTTGAGGCCCCACAGTTAATTGGCTATATTTAAGATGGGAGTTAGATTGTGGGACTTGTGGCGAAAGGGATCAGGGGGTATGGGAGAAGGCAGGTCGGATAATGAGTTGGATGAGCAGGCCAGTCATATGAATGGCGGGTGCAGGCTCGAAGGGCGAATGGCCTGAATACTGCACCATGTTCTATGTTTATATGTTTCTATTGAACCCCCGGTCCCCGTGGTGTGAGGCAAGCAGTCTTCCACTACTGACTTAAGAAATTCCTCCTGTAATTCGGATGCCAGGACTACTCTTGGATTCTCCCACTAGTGGAAGCATCCTCTCCACATCCACTCTATACAAGCCTTTCACTATTCGCTAAGTTTCAAAGAGCACACCCTTCATCTTTCTAAACTCCAGCAAGTACAGACCCAGTGCCATCGTATGTTAACCCATTCACTCCTGGGATCATTCTCTCAATGATCTCCTGTTAACCAGACTCAGACCATTTGGCTCATCATCATCATGCTGGTTCTCAGGAAGTCTCAATCAGTTCCACACCATCGTTCATTCCTGGTGGCCCAATATTTATCCAAATCCACTTCAAACAGCCTCCTCCACCCTTTCAGTCAGCCATGTCTATCTTGCAGGACTGCTGAAGATCACACAAAGTACTGGTATAATGGGCCTGTCCCACTTGGCGATTTTTAGGCAACTGCCGGCGACTGTCATGGCCGTAGCAGGTCGGCGAAAAACCGGCGACAACCTACGCCATCCTGGCGACAACCACGACAGCGCCTACGTCAGGAGAAGTCAAGCTACGCTCGTTGGCGTCAAACCCACTATTGCCGAAAATGTTCAACACGTTGAAAATTTAGCGGCAACCAGAAAGACGCTACGACTTTTTGCGCGACTGAGGAGATGACTCCCGGCGACCACGGGCGAACATGTGGCGACAAACTAGTCGCCTGTAGTTGCCTAAAAATCACCTAGGTGGGACAGGCCCATTAGTCAGCGGGTAAGTCGAAGGTCGGAAGAACAGGGTGCTGATTGGGGATGACCAGCCATGATCACAGTGAATGGCGGTGCCGGCTGGAAGGGCCGAATGGCCTACTCCTGCACCTGTTGTCTATTGGAAGGGTTCTGTCACTTGTCCTTTCTCTCCAGAGAAGTTGCCTGAGTTACCCCAGCACTTTGTGTGTTCGTCTGGATTGTAAGTTGCATATCAAAATCTCCTTACCTCATCTTGATTAGTACGGGTGTCAGAGGTTATGGGGAGAATGGGGTTAGGAGGGTGAGGTAGATCAGCCTTGATTAAATGGCAGAGTAGACTTGATGGGCCGAATGGCCTAATTCTACTCCTATCATTTATGATCTGATGATCTCCTAGAGCACAGCGGTAGCGCAACTGCCTTACAGCGCCAGAGACCCGGGTTCGATCCTGACTACGGGCGCTGTCTGTACGGAGTTTGTACGTTCTCCTCGTGACCTGTGTGGGTTTTCTCAGAAATCTTCAGTTTCTTCCCACACTCCATAAACGTGCAGGCTTGTAGGTTAATTGCCTTGGTATAAATGTAAAATTGTCCCGAGCGTGTGTAGGGTAGTATTAATTTGCGGGGATCGCTGATCGGTGTCAACTCGGCGAGCCAAAGGACCAGTTTCCGTGCAGTATCTCTAAACTAAGCATGTTCTTGGTGTTACGTTCAGCACAGGTAATGCGGGCGGAAGGGCAGGTTCCTGTTCTGTACCTTCAATGTTTAGTTTAGAGCTACAGCGCAGAAACAGTCCCTTCAGCCCACCGAGTCCGCACCAACCAGCAATCCCTGCACATTAACACTATCCTACACACACACACACACACAGGCACACACTAGGGACAATTTACACTTATACCAGCCAACCTACAAACCTGCACGTCTTTGGAGTGAGGAAGAAAACCTACGCAGGTCATGGGGAGAAAGAACTTACAAACTCCATACAGCTGACACCCAGAGTCGGAATCGAACCCGGGTCAAGTCAAGATAGGAGTTTACAGCCCTAATAGCCTCTGGGAAGAAACTCCTTCTCATCCGCTCCGTTCTCACAGCATGGCAACGGAGGCGTTTGCCTGACCGTAGCAGCTGGAACAGTCCGTTGCAGGGGTGGAAGGGGTCTCCCATGATCTTGTTGGCTCTGGAGTTACACCTCCTGATGTATAGTTCCTGCAGGGGGGCGAGTGAAGATCCCATAGTGCGTTTGTTCGGCCGAACGCACTACTCTCTGCAGAGCCTTCTTGTCCTTGGCAGAGCAATTCCCAAACCAAATGGTGATATTTCCGGACAAGATGCTTTCCACCGCCGCTGAGTCTCGGGTGCTGCAAGCGCTGTAAGGCAGGGTCTATACCGCTGCGTCACCGTGCCCCCCCGTGTGATGTTGTATCTCCCATCTGCTTCTTTTTACAATTTTGTTAAAGGCATCTCTTTATTCAACAGACAACCAATGCAAGGAGTTTGGCCAGCTAGCAAAAGTCTCTTTTTTAAAAAATTTTGCAGACTTTGATTAAATTTACCGGTAAAAACATAATTACATAGAATCACAGGAAAGTGATAGCATGTTAATGCAACTCATGCAGAAGATAACAAGATTGTTGTACAGTTAGTTCTGCCACAACGACCGTTTTCACACTGTGAATTCTATATAATGCTGCTGATAAATTAGGCAACATTTTTGAATTGCATGGGCCAAGTTAATTATCAGCCGATTCCAATCGGAATGTATAGAACTACTTCAAAGTTACTTCTTAAAATTAACTTCTTAAAAGTTAAGATGGAGGAACCCACTGACTCCCATGGCTATCTGGACTACACTTCTTCCCAACCTGCTTCCTGTAAGGACTCCATCACCTACTTCTAATTCCTCTGTCTACGCCGCATCTGCTCCTAGGATGAGGTGTTCCACACCAGGGCATCAGAGATGTCCACATTCTTTTAGGGACCACACATTTCACTGTACCAATTGGTACTTGTGACAAATAAATGTCTCTTGTCTTGTCTTGTCTTCCCCTCTTCAACAATAGATGAGGCTTTCACCAGGGTCTCTTCTACATCCCGTATCTCCGATCTCACTCCCCATGATCTTGTTGGCTCTGGAGTTGCACCTTTTGATGTATAGTTCCTGCAGGGGGGGCGAGTGAAGTTCCCATAGTGCGTTCTGCAGAGCCTTCTTGTCCTTGGCAGAGCAATTCCCAAACCAGATGGTAATGTTCCTGGACAAGATGCTTTCCACCGCTGCTGCGTAGAAGCACTGGAGGATCCTCGGAGACACTCTGAATTTCCTCAATTGCCTGAGGTGGTAAAGACGCTGCCTTGCCTTACTCACGAGTGCTGAGGCGTGTGATGCCCATGTCATATCCTCGGAGATGTGGACTCCCAGATATTTACAATCCCCCACTCGTAACAAGGACAGAGTCCCCCTTGTGCTCACGTTCCACCCCACCAGCCATCACATACTACAGATAATCCTCCAACATTTTCGCCATCTCCAACGGGATCCCACCACTGGCCACATCTTCCCATCTCCTCCCCTTTCTGCTTTCCGCAGAGACCGCTCCCTCCGTAACTCCCTGGTCAATTTGTCCCTTCCCACCCAAACCCCCCTCCCCTGGTGCTTTCACTTGCACCTGCAGGAAATGCTACACTTGTCGCTTTACCTCCCCCCTCGACTCCATCGGACCCAAGCAATCTTTCCAGGTGAGGCAGAGGTTCACCTGCATCTCCTCCAATCTCATCTATTGCATCCGCTGCTCTAAGTGTCAACTTCTCTGCATCGATCCCCCTCCCATTCCGAATCTGACCTTTCTGTCCTGGGCCTCCTCCATGGCCAGAGTGAGTCCCACCGCAAATTGGAGGAGCAGCACCTCATATTTCGCTTGGGTAGTTTTCACCCCAGCGGTATGAACATTGACTTCTCTAATTTCAGGAAGTCCCTGCTTTCTCCCTCCTTCCCCTCCCCTTCCCAGCTCTTCCACAGCCCACTGTCTCCGCCTCTTCCTTTCTTTTTCCCGCCCCCCCCCCCCCCCGACAGCAGTCTGAAGAAGGGTCTCAACCCGAAACATCGTCTATTGCTTCTCTCCATAGATGCAGCCTCACCCGCTGAGTTCCTCCAACATTTTTGTCTACCTGTGGATTTTCCAGCATCTGCAGTTCTTTCTTGAATGTATTTAATGGTCAGCAACCTAACCTGGGAAGAGAATTCCAGAGATTTACCATCTTCCGAGAGTAGATGTTTCCATACACGTTGGTATTAAATGAGAGAGCCATATTTTGTAGTTTTACCCCAATGCTACAGAATAATGGGTAATGCCCCTGTCCCACTTAGGAAACCTGAACGGAAACCTCTGGAGACTTTGCGCCCCACCCAAGGTGTCCGTGCGGTTCCCGGAGGTTCCCAGAGGTTTTTTGTCAGTCTCCCTACCTGCAACCTCCGGGAACCACACGGAAACCTTGGGTGGGGCGCAAAGTCTCCAGAGGTTTCGGTTCAGGTTTCCTAAGTGGGACAGGGGCATCAAGAAATGGATCGGGGGATCAGCAGTAGATTTGCTGCCTTAAGGGCCAGTCCCACTGTACGAGGTAATTCAAGAGTTCTCCCGAGTTTTCCCCTGATTCGAGCTCGTGTAATGTACGTAGCGGGGTACGTCGGAGCTCGTGGATGTCACGCAGCTGCTCGTACGAGTAACGGCAGGTACTCGGGAAATCCGGTAAACTCGTGACGTTTTATCAACACTGTGAAAAATGTCCATGAGTGAAAAAAAATACTCGTGATGAAAAGATTTATTACTTTTAACTCATACGAGCCCGCTACGTACATTACACAGGCTCGAATCAGGGGAGAACTCGGGAGAACTCTTGAATTACCTCGGACAGTGGGACAGGCCCTTTACTGCGCCAGAGACCCAGGTTCGATCCTAGCACGGGGTTTGTACATTCTCCCTGTGATTGTATGGGATTTATTCTGATGTTCCGATTTCCTTCCACACTCCAAAGACGCACATGTTGGTCAGCTAACTGGCGTTGGTTAAATTGTCCCCAGTGTGTGTAGGATAGAACAAGTGTACGGGGTGATTGCTGGTCAGTGCGGACTCAGTGGGCCAAAGGGCCTGTTTCAGTGCTGTACTTGTAAAGTCTAAGAATGTTCCAAGTGCTGTGGCATTTATTTTGTAGTCCCCTTGTTGCTACAGAATAATGTGGAGAGAAATGAAACTGGAAGGCAGCTATGAAACATCTAATAATGTCCTGTTTCTGTGCTTGTGACTGATGATGCAATTCTACATTTACACATATCTCACCTCATAATATGATAAACAGCATGTGAAAATGTTTTCCCCGCAGAGCTGTAAGTCATCGGAGCAGAAATTGGCCCATTCAGCCGACTCCGTAATTCAATCATGGCTGATCTATCTTTCCCCCTCAACGCTATTCTCCTGCCTTCTCCCCAAAACCTTTGACACCCGTAATACCCCTGTCCCACGGTATGAGTTCATTCCAAGAGCTCTCCCGAGTTTAAAAAAAATCAAATTCGTATTAAGCACGGAGAATGAACATAGCGGGTACGTCGGAGCTCGGGGACATCTCGTAACGCTAACGGCAGGTACTCGGGAAGACTCGCTAATGGCAGGTAAGCTCGGGAAGACCCGTGAAGATTTTCCGACATGTTGAAAAATGTCCATGAGAGCCACGAGTACCGACGAGTGGCCATTACCGTAAATCTCCGAGTTCGAATCGGGGCAAACTCGGGAGAACTCTTGGAATGAACTCGTACAGTGGGAAAAGGGTTTAAGTAATCAAGAACTCTGTCAATATCTGCTTTTAAAAAAGCCCAATCTCTTTGCTTCCACTGCCGTTCTGTGGCAATGAATTCCACAGATTCACCACCCTCTGGCTGAAGAAGTTCCTCCCCGCCTCCGGTCTCAAGGTGCGTCCTTTTACTCTGAGGCTGTGCCCTCTGGACTCTGCGTCCTGGACTCTCCCAATACCACGTCCTCTCCACATCCATTCGATCTAGACCTTGCACTATGCAAAGGTCGCTGCGAAACATCAAACATATGGCCTGAGATAGACACAAAGAGCTGGAGTAACTCAGCGGGACAGGCAGCATCTCTGGAGAGAAACATAGAAACATAGAAAATAGGTGCAGGAGGAGGCCATTCGGCCCTTCGAGCCAGCACCGCCATTCATTGTGATCATGGCTGATCGTTCCCAATCAATAACCCGTGCCTGCCTTCTCCCCATATCCCTTGACTCCACTAGCCCCTAGAGCTCTATCTAACTCTCTCTTAAATCCATCCAGTGATTTAGCCTCCACTGCCCTCTGTGGCAGGGAATTCCACAAATTCACAACTCTCTGGGTGAAATTATTTTTTCTCCCCTCAGTCTTAAATGGCCTCCCCTTTATTCTAAGACTGTGACCAATCAAGAAGGATTGGGTGACGCTTCGGGGTCGCGACCCTTCTTCAGACTCAACCAGAAAGGTCACCCATTCCTTCTCTCCAGAGATGCTGCCTGACCCGCTGAGTTACTCCAGCTTTTTGTGTCTATCTTCGGTTTAAACCAGCATCTGCAGTCCCGTCCCACACTAATGGCCTGTTTCCTTGCTGTGTGACTCTGATATTTGTCATTCTACATTTTCACCACATTTCACCTCCCAATATGATAAACAGCCTTTGAAAATGTATTCCCCGCAGAACCATCAATGTATCCAGATCACATTTGTCAATCTCTTCATTCTCCCTGGAAAAGGAATAATTTGATGTGTCACAGCTGCTTTCATGTGTGTGAAAGCACTCCCTGATCCATTTGTCACTGGTAGTGAGTGTGTTCACAGGTGATAGACTATAGACAATAGACAATAGGTGCAGGAGTAGGCCATTCGGCCCTTCGAGCCAGCACCGCCATTCAATGTGATCATGGCTGATCATCCCCAATCAGTACCCCGTTCCGTCCTTCTCCCCATATCCGCTATTTTTAAGAGCCCTATCTAGCTCTCTCTTGAAAGCATCCAGAGAACCTGCCTCCACCGCCCTCTGAGGCTGAGAATTCCACAGACTCATCACTCTCTGTGAGAAAAAGTGTTTCCTCGTCTCCATTCTAAATGGCTTATTCTTAAACTGTGGCCCCTGGTTCTGGACACCCCCAACATCGGGAACATTCACAGATAGTCACAGTCATAGAGTGATACAGCGTGGAAACTGGCCCTTCAGCCCAACATACCCACACCGGCCAACATGTCCCACCTACACTAGTCCCACCTGCCCACCTTTGGACCATAACCCTCCCAAACCTGTCTAACTGTTTCTTAAGCATTGGGGTAGTCCCAGCCCCAACTACCTCGGCTTATTCCATACACCCACCGCCCTTTGTGTGTGATAGGGGCAGAATTAGGCCATTCGGCCCATCAAGTCTACTCCGCCATTCAATCATGGCTGGTCTATCTCTCCCTCCTAACCCCATTCTCCTGCCTTCTCCCTTTAATCCCTGAAACCCATACTAATCAAGAATCTATCTATCACTGCCTAAATAATATCTGACCTCCACAGCCATCTGTGGGAAATAATTCCACAGATTCACCACCCACTGACTGAAGAAATTCCTCCTCATCTCCTTCTTTAATTCTGAGGCTGTGGCCTCTAATCCTAAACTCTCCCACTAGTGGAAACATCCTCTCCACATTCACTCTATCCAGATCTCACCCATTCCTTCCCTTCAGAGATGCTGCCTGTCCCGCTGAGTTACTCCAGCTTTTTGTGTCTATCTTAGGAGTGGAATAAGTTCCATACCATCTATTGCATATGAATATTAATTTCTCCAACTTCAAGTAACCCTTGCATCCCCTCTCTCTCCATCCCTCCCCCACATTAGTCACTACATAGAAACATAGAAATTAGGTGCAGGAGTAGGCCATTCGGCCCTTCGAGCCTGCACCGCCATTCAATATGATCATGGCTGATCATCCAACTCAGTATCCCGTACCTGCCTTCTCTCAATACCCCCTGATCCCTTTAGCCACAAGGGCTACACTAGTTTCACTGTCGTAATGTTGAGTTTCAATGTCTGCAACTTAATATTTTCAACTCGCCCACAGCCAGCAACGGCCTGTTTCCTTCATCATCGTTCCTTGTTTGCATATCATTCATTCATTTGTTCCATATCGCCATCTATATCTCTCGTTTCCCCTCTCCCCTGAATCTCAGTCTGAAGGGTCTCGACCCGAAACGTCACCTATTCCTTTTCTCCTGAGATGCTGCCTGACCCTGCTGAGTTACTCCAGCTCTTTGTGTCTATCTTCCATCCATCTCAATCTATTCTATCTCTGCCCTAAAAATATCTGTGTTTGGGGACACATGGTGCTGGAGTAACTCAGCGGGTCAGGCAGCATCCGTGGAGAGCGCGGATAGGCGACGTTTTGGATGAGGCGCTGAATGTGGTGGTGGTGGTGGGTGCGGGGGGGGGGGGGAGATGGGCGATCGCTTGAGCATTGGAGGGCAACTTGTGATCCACGCCATCACCCAGTAGCCAACCATTTCAACTCCCCTTCTCATTCCCTTACTGTGATCTTTCCGTTCTGTCTATGACTCTATATGCAACGTTTATAAGTGGAGACATTGGCTGGTACAAACATAGTAAATAGGTGCAGGAGTAGGCCATTCAGCCCTTCAGGCCAGCACTGTCATTCAATAAGATTGTGGCTGATCATCCAAAATCAGCACCCTGTTCCTGCTTTCACCCCATATCTCTTGATTCCGTTAGCCCTAAGAGCTAAATCTAACTCTCTCTTGAATACGTCCAGTGAATTGCATGGTTTAAATTCATTTCACTGCGCTTAATTGTGTATGTGATGAATAAAACTGATTGATTGATCGTTTGATCGTTTGATCGTTTGATCGATTGATTGATTGATCGAATGATTGATTGATTGATTGATTGCTTGCTTGATTGATCGTTTGATCGATTGATCGATTGATTGATTGATCGAATGATTGATTGATTGATCGAATGATCGATTGATTGATTGATTGGTTGATTGATTGATTGATTGATTGATTGATTGATTGATTGATTGATTGATTGATTGATTGATTGATTGATTGATTGATCGATCGATCTCCACTGCCTTCTGTGGAAGGGAAAATTACTCTGGTGATTGTATAATGGCTTGAGTCGTAGATAATGCAGACAATTAGAACATGTGAATAATCAGGATGTGGAGAGGATGTTTCCACGAGTGGGAGAGTCTAGGACCAGAGTTCACAGCCTCAGAATTAAAGGACGTTCCTTTAGGAAAGAAAAGAGGAGGAATTTATTTAGTCAGAGGATGGTGAATCTGTGGAATTAATTGCCATGGAAGGCGGTGGACGCAGTCAATGAATATTTTTTTTAGGCAGAGATAGATAGATTCCTGATTAGTATGGGTGTCAGGGGTTATGGGGACAATGGGATTGGGAGGGTGAGATGATGGGCCGAATGGCCTAATTCTGCACCGATCACTTATGAAAGAAGTGGGCCAAAGGGCCTGTCCCTGTGCTGTGTTGATCTACATGTATGCAATGGTGTTGAAGGATAAACCCCAGATTAAGGATAGCATAGGTGTCCCACCTCCCCAATAGGAGTGGCCTGTAAACCAGCTATCTTTCTTTAATGGTGGACACAAAATGCTGGAGTAACTCAGCGGGTGAGGCAGCATCTATGGAGAGAAGGAATTGGCGACGTTTCGGGTCAAGACCCTTCATCAGTCTGAAGAAGGGTCTCGACCCGAAACGTCGCCAATTCCTTCCCTCCATAGATGCTGCCTCACCCGCTGAGTTCCTCCAGCATTTTGCGTCTACCTTCGATTTTCCAGCATCAGCAATTCTTTCTTAAACATGTTCCTCTTTAATGTTGATTTGGTCTGGTGAGCTCACCATTATTGATATGTTTTTCATCCCATTTATTTAATTAATCAAAATTAAATTCCCTGGACACTGTGGCGGGATTTGAACTCGCAGCTCCAGATCAATAACTCATGTCCTTGAATAGCTGCTAACAACTTCAATGTTACCAGAAACCCTTGACTGTATTTAACTTCAGGAATCGTACAATTACCAAGGCCAATAGCATAAACATTGGTTGGTGTCACTGTTGTGGCAGCCTTGCCAACAGTCTGTGTGTCCTTTCTACTGTTTTCATAATTTTAAGTATGTTCTAAAAGTGAGTTTCAATGTTTCTTGGTTAGTTTATGTGGGGTGGGGGGTGGAATAGGGGGATTTTTTTCCCAGTTTTATTTAGCGAATGCAAAGTCCTTTAGCCAAGCAGTTGCCTCTTGATCTGCTGTATGAAGGGTGACAAGTCCTCCTTTGAGTCTTTGTTGAGGGCATGCTTCAATGATGTGTTGCATTGTTTGCTGCTCTCCACAAGCACACCGTGGGGTTGGACTGCTGCCCCATTTGTGAAGGCTGGCCAAGCAGGGGCCATGTCCAGTCCTGAATCTATTCAGCGTCGTCCACTGCTTCCTTGGGAGATTGGTGCCAGGGACCGGTAGGGTGGGGTCTGACACCAGATGTTTATTTGGGACGTCCTTGGACTCCCATTCCTTTTTCCAAGCTGATTGGATGGTGAAATCAGCTGGTGGTGGGTTCTTCCAAATTGGTCGTCTAGATGGAAGTCGAGCAGTGGGTGTGTTGAAGATGTCCATGTGAATTGGCAGGTGACGGGAGTTTTTGGTCTTTTGGAGCATCGTTTGAGTGAGGACTACTCGCCGGATGTGTGGAGGGGCTATGTTGGATAGGACAGGGAGCCAGGGGAGTGGTGTTGAGCGGATTGTTCCTGTGATGATCCTCATTGTTGAGTTCAATTGGGTGTCCACATGGTGTGCGTGTGGGATGACCTGGACCAAACAGGGGCACAATATTCGGCTGAAGAAAATGCAAGGGCTAGTGCTGAAATGCGCAGTGTTTCACTTTGAGCCAGCAAGCTTACTGAGGAGATTGTGTCTGGACTTCACCTTAGCTGCTGTTCTTTTGAGATGTTCCTTGAAGGATAGGGTCCTGTCAAGGGTCACTCCGAGGTAGGTTTCCCAGTCACTTAACTCGACGGTGAAGCGATTTTTCTCCATGTCACATCTCCACCCCTCCCCGCCTTCCCTAACAACCTGGAGTCGTGTGGCCTTTCCTGGAGACTGGCCCGGAGCTTCAAGCCGCGGGAGCGGCACGGACTTACCGTCGTGGAGCAGGGGATCCTTTGCCGAGGATCACCAGAAGAGGAGCTCCGACTTTAACACCGTGAAGCCACCGCGGTCTCCGGTAAGTAGCGGCCGACTCGGGAGCTCCACGCCACGGCGTGTTCCGATCCATCCCGACGACGGAGTTTCGTTCATCCCGACGAGAGGGCCTGAACAGCGGACCGTCGGCAGCTGTCCCGTTCAAAGGCCCCGACCACGGGTGAACAAAGGAGGAAGATGCCTGAACTTTACTGCCTTCCATCACAGTGAGGAATGTGGATTCCACTGTGGCGGATGTTTATAGAAACATAGAAACATAGGAACATTGAAACATAGAAAATAGGTGCAGGAGTAGGCCATTCGGCCCTTCGAGCCTGCACCGCCATTCAATATGATCATGGCTGATCATTCAACTCAGTATCCTGTACCTGCCTTCTCTCCATACCCCCTGATTCCTTTAGCCGCAAGGACCACATCTAACTCCTTCTTAAATATAGCCAATGAACTGTGCTCAACTACCTTCTGTGGCAGAGAATTCCACAGATTCACCACCCTCTGCGAGAATTCTTTTTTTCTCATCTCGGTCCTAAAAGACTTCCTTCCCCCTTATCCTTAAACTGTGACCCCTTGTTTTGGACTTCCCCAACATCGGGAACAATCTTCCTGCATCTAGCCTGTCCAACCCCTTCAGAATTTTGTAAGTTTCTATAAGATCCCCGCTCATACTTCTAAATTCTAGCGAGTACAAGCCGAGTCTATCCAGTCTTTCTTCATATGAAAGTCTTGACATCCCAGGAATCAGTCTGGTGAACCTTCTCTGTTAAACTTTATTTTACGTGGGTATTGAGTTCTTTTCACTGCGTCTGGCTGTATGGTGTAGATTGGTTACATTATTAATATAAGCTCAGCCTACTACTACTGCTACCCCATTCATATTATCACATCCCGACAGTCCTGTTAGTTGGTGACACAGCACAGTGGAATCGACATGCTGCTGAGTGTTGTATATGTTCATCAATAAGTACTGTCATAGCAGATGCGTGAGTATGTGTGACCTACTCAACGATGGCAGCTCAAATTTCACTGTACCTTAGTTGGTTAAGTGACAATAAACGTGAACTTGAACTTAATCAAGGACCAGCCGCACCCCGGCCACTCCCTCTTCTCCCCTCTCTCCCATCGGGCAAAAGGTATAGAAGTGTGAAAACACACAATTACAAGTTGTGACCATAGGGCCTGTCACTGCGCTGGTCTGTTCTGTGTTCCAATGTTTGTGCTGAACATGAAGCCAAATTAATGCAAATTGGAGGAACAGCATCTCATATTTCGCTTGTGGGCAGCTTACATCCCAGTGGTATGAATAGTGATTTCTCTCACTTCAGGTAGCCCTGGCATTCCCTCTCTCTCTATCCCTCCCCCACACAAGTTGCACCAGCTTCTCGTTCTCACCCAACAAACAGCTAACAATGGCCTGTTTCTTTTAGCATGGTTACTTATTTGCGTATTTTTTATTCATTGTTCTTTATCTCTCGACATCATCGTCTATTATTATTATTAAAGCTTTATTTCAGACACAGGTCCATATACACATCAAACAGTACAAAGAATTACAAAGATACATTAAGAAATTGCATATTAGCCTAAAATATATATAAGCTATTGCACCAATGCCGTCTTAGCCTAGAAGTGAATCTATAGCAGCTTTTCAGAGGGCTGACTAAGGCTTCAATTATGTGGTTCTCTGACTTGTCCAGGCGACACATAAATCTAAACATCAGCTGTCTTAAGAGTGCCTCACAGGTTGGCACGCTAGTGGATCTCTCGTTTCCCTTATCCCTAACCAGCAGGGTTAGAAGGGTCTCGACACGCAACGTCACCCATTCCTTCTCTCCAGAGATGCTGCCTGTCCCGCTGAGTTACTCCTGCTTTTTGTGCCTCTCTTCGGTTTAAACCAGCATCTGCAGTTCCTTTCTACGCATGATGCCAAGACTAGTACCTATCTTCCTGCTCGTGATCTGAAATCCCTCCATTCCATGCATATCTAATTGCCTCTACAAAAGTCTCTTAAATGTCACTATTGTATCTGCATCCACCATCACCCTGGCAGTGTGTTCCAGGCACTCAACACCCCCGTGTCAAAAACAACACGTCACGCACATCTCATAGAGTCATCGAGTGATACAGTGTGGAAACAGGCCCTTTGGCCCAACTTGCCCACACTGGCCAACAATGTCTCATCTACACTAGTCCCACCTGCCTGCGCTTGGTCCACAACATAGAAACATAGAAACATCGAAAATAGGTGCAGGAGTAGGCCATTCGGCCCTTCGAGCCTGCACCGCCATTCAATATGATCATAGCTGATCATCCAACTCAGTATCCTGTACCTGCCTTCTCTCCATACCCCATGATCCCTTTAGCCACAAGGGCCACATCTAACTCCCTCTTAAATACAGCCAATGAACTGGTCTCAACTACCTTCTGTGGCAGAGAGTTCCACAAATGTCCCTCCAAACCTGTCCTATCCATGTGGAAACATAGAAACATAGAAAATACGAGCAGGAGTAGGCCATTCGACCCTTCGAGCCTGCACCACCATTCAATATGATCATGGCTGATCATCCAACTCAGTATCCTGTGCCTGCCTTCTCTCCATACCCCCTGATCCCTTTAGCCACAAGCGCCATATCTAACTCCCTCTTAAATATAGCAAATGAACTGTGGCCTCAACTACCCTCTGTGGCAGAGAGTTCCAGAGATTCACCACTCTCTGTGTGAAAAATGTTTTCCTCATCTCGGTCCTAAAAGATTTTCCCCTTCATCCTTAAGCTGTGACCCCTTGTTCTGGACTTCCCCAACATCGGGAACAATCTTCCTGCATCTAGCCTGTCCAACCCCTTAAGAATTTTGTAAGTTTCTATAAGATCCCCCCTCAATCTTCTAAATTCTAGCGAGTACCTGTCTAACTGCTTCTTAAATATTGGGATAGTCCCAGCCTCAAGTACCTCCTCTGGCAGCTTGTTCCATTCACTCACCCACCCTTTGTGTGAAAAAGTTACCCCTCAGATTCCTATTAAATCTTTTCCCCTTCACCTTGAACCTCTGTTCCCCGATCTACCTACTCTGAGCAAGAGGCTATGTGCATCTACCCGATCTATTCCTCTCATGAGTTTTAAGGACTTTGATCTCCTTCAAACTTCACCCCTCTCACCTCGACAATAAACATTGTTGAACGTCTGATAATCGCAAAAAAAAATCTAATCTTAACAACTACCTCGGAATTGTCCAAGCTGACCAATCAATTGTTTCCGAATCACTTGGTTTGTCCAGCGCAGTTGGGCAGTGGGTGGAGCTGCTGCCTCAATGTCGAAGACCCAGGTTCAATCTAGTCCTTTGGTTCCGCCTGTGTGGTGTTCGCACGTTCTCCCTGTGACCGCATGGGTTTTCATCCGGGTGCTCCGGTTTCCTCCCACATCCCAAAGGCGTACCCGACCCGCAACGTCACCGATCCTTTTTCTCCAGAGATGTTAGTATAGTATATCTTTATGGGTACACAAAATTGCTGGAGAAGCTCAGCGGGTGCAGCAGCAGCTATGGAGCAAAGGAAATAGGCGACGTTTCGGGCCGAAACCCTTCTTCAGACGGATGGGGGGGTGGGGGGGGGGGGAGAAGGAAGGAAAAAGGGAGGAGGAGGAGCCCGAGGGCGGGGGGGATGGGAGGAGACAGCTCGAAGGTTAAGGAAGGGGAGGAGACAGCAAGGGCTAGCAAAATTGGGAGAATTCAACGTTCATGCCAACCGGACGCAAGCAACCCAGGCGGAATATGAGGTGCTGTTCCTCCAATTTCCAGTGTTGCTCACTCTGGCAATGGAGGAGACCCAGGACAGAGAGGTCGGATTGAGAATGGGAGGGGGAGTTGAAGTGCTGAGCCACCGGGAGTTCAGGTAGGTTATTGCGGACTGAGCGGAGGTGTTCGGCGAAACGATCGCCCAACCTCCGTATAGTCTCCCCGATGTAAATCAGCTGACATCTAGAGCAGTGGATGCAGTAGATGAGGTTGGAGGAGATACAGGTGAACCTTTGTCGCACCTGGAACGACTGCTTGGGTCCTTGAATGGAGTCGAGGGGGGAGGTGAAGTGACAGATGTTGCATTTCTTGCGGTTGCAACGGAAAGTGCCCGGGGAGGGGGTGGTACGGGAGGGAAGGGAAGAATTGACAAGGGAGTTGCGGAGGGAGCGGTCTTTGCGGAAGGCAGACATGGGGGGAGATGGGAAGATGTGGCGAGTGGTGGGGTCACGTTGGAGGTGGCGGAAATGACGGAGGATTATGTGTTGTATTTGCCGGCTGGTGGGGTGAAAGGTGAGGACCAGAGGGGACTCTGCCCTTGTTGCGAGTGCGGGGATGGGGGGAGAGAGCAGTGTTGTGGGGTATGGAAGAGACCCTGGTGCGAGCCTCATCTATGGTGGCGGAGGGGAATCCCCGTTCCCTGAATATATCTTATTGTCATTAGTACATTAACAACATTAAGTGTGGTACATAGTATATCTTTATTGTCATTTTCCTCATTACTCACATACGCAGAGGAAACAAAAAAACGTTGCTCAACCAGTGTCCATTCAGTGTGCAGTAAAAATAAATAGAAATAAAAATACATATATCATGAACAAATTAAACACTCTACGCTCTACTAAACGTCAACTGGCGTTCCGATCGGCAGCGGCACGACAGTGGCTCTGCTGCAGTGTGTCCAGGTTGGTGGTTGGTGCGCGATACTTTGGCAGGGGGCTAAGTCCGTTTATCAGTCTTATAGCCTGTGGGAAGAAGCTGAGGAGCATCCTGCTGGTTTTGAAGCTAATGCTCCTGTACCTCTTCCCAGATGGCAGGATGGAGAATATGTGATGCGATGGGTGGTAGGGATCTTTGATGATGGAGATGGCTCTGCTGATACATCTCTTCCTGTATATGTCCAGCAGGAAGGGGAGTGGAGCACCAATAATCCTACTGGCGGTCTTCACTATCCTGTCCAGTTGGTGCCGTTCGTACGCCTTGCAGCTCCCGAACCAGGAAGTGATGCCGTAGGTTAATGTGCTCTCGATTGTCCCCCTATAAAAAAGTTTGTAGGTGTGTAGTGGGGAGACCTGCTTTACGTAGTCTTCGGAGAGGGTGTAGTCGCTGCTGGGCTCTCTTGACCAGAGCTGTGGTGTTGGTCGTGGACGTCAGGTCATCAGACAGGTCGAGTCCTAGGAACTTCATGCTGCTGACCCTTTCCACATCAGCTCCATCGATGTGCAGAGGTGTATGGTGTTGTTTTCCCGCCCTCCTGAAGTCAACCACCATCTCCTTAGTTTTTCCCACATTGAGAATGAGGTTGTGGGATTTGCACCATCCTGTGAGCAGCTCCACCTCCATCCTGTACGCCGATTCATCATTGTCACTGATGAGACCCACTACTGTTGAAGTTGTTGAGTCTAGCAGTACAATTGTGTGTCAGCAGACTAAACAGCAGGGGGCTTAGGACACAGCCTTGGGATGAGCCAGTGCTCACGGCTATGGTTTTTGATATCCTACTGCCCACCCTGACTGTCTGCTGCTGTTGTGATAGAAAGTTCAGGACCCAGTTACATGTGCCAGCATCAACCCCCAATAGCTCCAACTTCTCCACCAGCTGCTGCGGAATGATTGTGTTAAAAGCAGAGCTGAAGTCTATAGATAGATAGATAGCCTTTTATTGTCATTCAGACCGAAGTCTGAACGAAATTGCAGCAGTCATACATATAATAAAATACAATAAACCAACAATAAACACACATTAACATCCACCACAGTGAGTCCACCCAGCATCTCCTCACTGTGATGGAGGCAAAAGTCTTTGGTCTGCAGTCTCTTCCCTCCTCTTCTTCCTCTGCGCTGGGGCGATACCCCCCCCCCCCCCCCCCCCCCCCGGGCGATGTTAAGAACAGTCCCGCGGCTCAAACACCGCGGCCCGGGGTGGTCGTAGCTGCCGCCCACCAGTTCTGCAGACGCAGCCGCTGGCCCGCGGCCGAACCCCGGACTCAGGCCACCGCCGCCAGAACACCGTCCCAGCCACCCTCACGTGAGTACTGCGCCGTCTTCAGCCTCGGGCTGGGCCGCCCCGACTTGGGCGTCGCTTCTCCCCCGGACCGGGCCGCCCCGACTTGGGCGCCGAACCTCCCTCAGGCTGCCAGCGCCGCACCTCCCCGAGCTCGGCCGCTCCGACGGGAGCCTCGTTCCACCCTCGGGCTGGCCGTCCTCACGGGAGCGAGTCCTGACGGTGCTCTGCCTCCGGAGCCTCGAGGTCGTCAGCTCCATTAGGCCTCAGCACAGACGGAGGCAGAGAAGGGGAATACGACAAAAAGGTTGCATTTCCCCGCAGGGAGAGACTGCAAACCCCGTTTCAACACCCCCCCCCCCCCCCCCAAAACACAAACTAAAACCAAAAAACTAGACTAACCAAAACAAAATAAACAACATAAAAAACACAAAACAACGGGACTGCCGGTAAGCCGCTGCAGCCAGAGCCGCGCCGCCACTCCGATATGAAGAGGATCCTGTCATAAGTATTTTTCCAATCGAGGTGTGACAGTACGAGGTTCAGTGTTGTTGAGACTGCGTCCTCTGTGGATCGGTTGGCTCTGTAGGGGAGCTGCAGTGGGTCTAGGTCGGCAGGTAGACTATTTTTGATATGCTGCATAACCAGTCGCTCAAAACACTTCATTACTATGGGTGTTAGAGCCACTGGTCGAAAGTCATTATGGCAGGCTGGGTTTGCTTTCTTCGGGACAGGGACGATGGTGGCACTCTTAAAACAGTTGGGCACTACTGCCTGGCTGAGTGAGATGTTAAAAAAGTCTGTAAAGTGAAATGTTGCCTGACCCACTGAGTTACACCAGCACTTTGTGGCTATCTCCGGGTTTGTAGGTTAATCAGTTTCTGTACAATTGCACCTAGAGTGTAGAGAGTGGATATGAAAGGGGGATAACAAGGGGGATTTTGCCTCCCCCAGGAGATCACGAGGTTCTTGGGGTGGAGAGGGGTGATAGCGGTATAAAGGGGAGGGTAGTGTCTTGTGTTCTGTGTCTTGTGTCTACTGTTTGTGGGTAAGTGTGTCTGTTTAGTGTTCAGCCATGAGCGAATGGCGGTGCGGGCTCGACGGACCTGGTGGTCTACTCTCGCACCTACTTTCTATGATAAGAGAACAAGTGTGAATGGGTGATCAATGGTCAGCGTGGGACCAAGGGCCTGTATCAGTACTGCATCTCCAAATTAAACTGGGGCAGTACGGTGGTGCAGCGGTAGAGTCGCTGCCTTACAGCGCTTGCATCTTGCAGCGTCTGAGACCCAGGTTCGATCCCAACCACGGGTGCTGTCTGAACAGGTGCCTGTTTGTTTTTCACCCAGAGAGTTGTCAGTTTGTGGAATTCTCTACCTCAGAGGGCGGTGGAGGCCAATTCTCTGGTTGCTTTCAAGAGGGAGCTAGATAGGGTTCTTAAAGATAGCGGAGATATCAAAGGATACGGGGAGAAGGCAGAAACGGGGTACAGATTGTGGATGATCAGCCATGATCACATTGAATGGCAGTGCTGGCTCGAAGGGCCGAATGGCCTCCTCCTGCACCTATTGTCTATTGTACGGGGTTAGTATGTTTTCCCCATCACCACGTGGGTTTTCTCTTGAGATCTTCGGTTTCCTCCCACACTCCAAAGACGTGCAGCTTTGTGGGCTTATTGGCTCGGTATAAATGTACAATTGTCCCTAGTGTGTGTGGCATAGTGTTAGGGCACAGGGATCGCTGGTCGGTGCGGACTCGGTGGGCCGAAGGGCCAGTTTCCGCGCTGTATCTCTAAACTAACCCAAACCAAACTAACCCAAACCAAATCAAAAAAGCTCACCAGCGCCTCTACTTCCTGAGAAGACTTCGGAGAATCGGTTTGTCAAGGAGGACTCTCTCTAACTTCTACAGGTGCACAGTAGAGAGTATGCTGACCGGTTGCATCGTGGCTTGGTTCGGCAATTTGAGCGCCCTGGAGAGGAAAAGACTACAAAAAGTAGTAAACACTGCCCAGTCCATCATCGGCTCTGACCTCCCTTCCATCGAGGGGATTTATCGCAGTCGCTGCTTCAAAAAGGTCGGCAGTATCATCAAAGACCCACACCATCCTGGCCACACACTCATCTCCCCGCTACCTTCAGGTAGAAGGTACAGGAGCCTGAAGACTGCAATGACCAGGTTCAGGTCATTGCAGCTGGGAAGAAACTGTACCTGAATCTGGAGGTGTGCATTTTCACACTTCTGTGTCGACCTTGCCCGATCGGAGAGGGGAGATGAGGGAGTGGCCAGGGTGAGACTGGTCCTTGATTAAGCTGGTGAGCTTACAGGTGACAAATGTGTCTGTAAACGTGCAAAAATAAAACTCCAGCTGCGGCGAACTGCAATTGATTAAAACTCAACATAAATTGTTCTATTTTGTGCTCTCTGCCACTATTTATGGAGCCTGGAATGTGTTCTCAACAGCCTGGCACCTTTACATATTCATTGCCTTCAAATGAGGTTCTCCGACTGATGTACAACTCTCTTTGGGCTGCTGCCAATTAAACTCTTATCTGGCAGCTGTTCTCAGGCATCTGGACTGACAACCAAACTTCCACCCAGAGCGGCACGGTGGCGCAGCGGTAGAGTTGCTGCCTCACAGCGCCAGGGACACGGGTTCCATCCTGACCACGGCTGCTGCCTGCACAGAGTTCGTACGTTCTCCTAATCTGAGGAAGGACATTCTTGCCATAGAGGGGGTAGAGAGAAGGTTCACCAGACTGATTCCTGGGATGTCAGGACTTTCATATGAAGAAAGACTGGATAGACTCGGCTTGTACTCGCTAGAATTTAGAAGATTGAGAGGGGATCTTATAGAAACTTACAAAATTCTTAAGTGGTTGGACAGGCTAGATGCAGGAAGATCGTTCCCGATGTTGGGGAAGTCCAGGACAAGGGGTCACAGTTTAAGGATAAGGGGGAAATCTTTTAGGACCGAGATGAGAAAAAAAATTTCACACAGAGAGTGGTGAATCTGTGGAATTCTCAGCCACAGAAGGTAGTTGAGGCCACAGTTCATTGGCTATATTTAAGAGGGAGTTAGATGTGGCCCTTGTGGCTATGGGGATCAGGGGGTATGGAGAGAAGGCAGGTACAGGATACTGAGTTGGATGATCAGCCATGATCATATTGAATGGCGGTGCAGGCTCGAAGGGCCGAATGGTCTACTCCTGCACCTATTGTCTATGTTTCTATGTTTTCCCTGTGACAGTGTGAGTTTTCTCCGGTAGCTCCGGTTTCCTCACAAATCCCATAGGCCTGCAGGTTTATAGGTTATTTGGCTTGGCATAAGTGTAAGTTGTCCCTAGTGTGTGTATGGTAGTGTTAGTGTGCGGGGATCGCTGGTCGGCGCGGACTTACATAGAAACATAGAAAATAGTTGCAGGAGGAGGCCATTCGGCCCTTCGAGCCAGCACCGCCATTCATTGTGATCATGGCTGATCGTCCCCTATCAATAACCCGTGCCTGCCTTCTCCCCATATCCCTTGATTCCACTAGCCCCATGAGCTCTATCTAACTCTCTCTTAAATCCATCCAGTGACTTGGCCTCCACTGCCCTCTGTGGCAGGGAATTCCACAAATTCACAACTCTCTGGGTGAAAAAGTTTTTCTCACCTCAGTCTTAAATGACCTCCCCTTTATTCTAAGACTGTGGCCCCTGGTTCTGGACTCGCCCAACCTTGGGACCAGTTTTCCTGCATCTAGCTTGTCCAGTCCTTTTATAATTGTATATGTTCCCATAAGATATCCCCCTCATCCTTCTAAACTCCAGTGAATACAAGCCTGGTCTTTTCAATCTTTCCTCATGTGACAGTCCCGCCATCCCAGGGATCAATCTCGTGAACCTACCTGTGGGGCGGGAGGGTCTGTTTCCATCCTGTAACCTCATCTACTGCATTCGGTATTCCCAATGTGGTCTCCTTTTCATCTGTGTGACCGAGTGTAGACTTGGGGACCGTTTTACATTTGCGCTCGGACAGACAAGGCCTGCTGGATCTCCCAGTACCTAACCGTTTGAATGAATGAATGATTGAATGAATGAATGAATAAGTTTATTGGCCAAGTATTCACATACAAGGAATTTGCCTTGGTGCTCCGCCCGCAAGTGACAACATGACATACAGTGACAGTTAGGAATGACACATAAAACATTAAACATTTATAATAAAACATTATTGATTAAACATGTGAATTACATAAATTTTAACTCCCCCTCCCATTCCCTCCCCCGACCCATCCATCCTGGGCCTCCTCCATAGCCAGAGTGAGGTCACAAACAAACTGGAGGAACAACACCTCACATTCCACTTGGGTAGCTTACAACCCAACGGTATGAACATTACATTCTCAAATGTTGGATAACTAACCTACAAACACCCCCCCCCCCCCCCCAGCCCATCTCCTTTCTTCCCCCTGTACCCTATGCCCCACGTTTTCTGATTCCACCTGCATTCCTTCCTCTGGCTTCACTTTTTTATCCTAATCTCACATTTTTTTGCCTTTTCGTCACTAGGGCTGCAAGGTAGCAGCTCTTGCGGCGCCAGAGACCCAGGTTCGATCCCGGCTACGGGCGCTGTCTGTACGGAGTTTGCACGTTCTCCCCGTGACCTGCGTGGGTTTTCTCCGAGATCTTCACCTACATCAACCGACTCCAACTGGTCCAGAACGCAGCCCGCCCGACTCATCACCCACACCAAATCCTGGCATCACATCACTCCAGTCCTCAAACAACTTCACTGGCTTCCCATCTCCCACCGGATCACCTACAAAATCCTGGTCCTCACCTACAAAGCCCTCCACCATCTGCCCCCCCCCCCCACATATCTCACTGACCTCCTCTCCCCCTACCAAACCCTCACGGTCCCTCAGATCCACATCAGCCGGTCTCCTCTCCATCCACAAGTCCAACCTCCGCAGTTTTGGGGACAGAGCCTTCTCCAGGGCAGCTCCCAGGCTCTGGAACTCCCTCCCCCAACTGATCCGCAATTCCGTATCCCTCACCATCTTCCAGTCCCGCCTCAAGACCCATCTCTTCACCTCTGCCTATCCTTAGCCCCACGTCCCCCTCCCTTTTCATCTGTGCATGAATTGCCTCATATTGTGTTTTGTATTGAATTCTGTCTTTACTTTGTGTACTAGTCATGTCTCTACTATTTATTTCATTCCCCTTACATGTTTTTCCTCTACCTGCTAAATGTTTGTAAGGTGTCCTTGAGACTCTTGAAAGGCGCCCATAAATAAAATTTATTATTATTATTATCTTCTGTTTCCTCCCACGCTCCAAAGACGTGCAGGTTTGTAGGTTAATTGGCTTGGTATAAATGTAAATTGTTACTTGTGTGTGTAGGATAGTGTTAGTGTGCGGGGATCGCTGGTCGGTGTGGGCTCGGTGGGTCGAAGGGCCTGTTTGCGCGCTGTATCTGCAAACTAAACTAAAATGTTTTAACTCTGGCCTTTGTCCAACCTTCTGCCTGTCAAAGCCCCTCCCATCACCTGTGTCCATCTATCATTTGCCCGGTTTGGTCCAGCCCCCCCCCCCCCAAACCACCTCTTCCAGCTTTCCCTCTCCCACCACAGTCAGTCTGAAGAAGGGTCCTGAACCAAAACATCACCTATCCATATACTACAGTATATTGGTCTCCAAATCTGAGGAAGGACATTATTGCCATAGAGGGAGTGCAGAGACGGTTCACCAGACTGATTCCTGGGATGTCAGGACTGTCTTATGAAGAAAGACTGGATAGACTTGGTTTATACTCTCTAGAATTTAGAAGATTGAGAGGGGATCTTATAGAAACTTACAAAATTCTTAAGGGGTTGGACAGGCTAGATGCAGGAAGATTGTTCCCGATGTTGGGGAAGTCCAGGACAAGGGGTCACAGCTTAAGGATAAAGGGGAAATCCTTTAAAACCGAGATGAGAAGAACTTTTTTCACACAGAGAGTGGTGAATCTCTGGAACTCTCTGCCACAGAGGGTAGTTGAGGCCAGTTCATTGGCTATATTTAAGAGGGAGTTATGATGTGGCCCTTGTGGCTAAGAGGATCAGGGGGTATGGAGAGAAGGCAGGTACGGGATACTGAGTTGGATGATCAGCCATGATCATATTGAATGGCGGTGCAGGCTCGAAGGGCCGAATGGCCTACTCCTGCACCTAATTTCTATGTTTCTATGTTTCTATGTTTACAGACAATGTTCCAACACTGTTTCACTCTATGAGTCTACAGACACGCTGTCTGACCCAATGAGTTACTCCAGCTGCCGGCAACTGTCATAGTCATAGTAAGTTGACAAAAAAAAACGGTGACAACCTATGACCTCATGGGCGTCAAACCCACTGTCGTCGAAAATGTTTAAACGTTGAAAATTTAGCGGCGACGAGAAAGACGCTACGGTTTTTTGCGCGACTGAGGAGACGACTCCCGGCGACCACGGGCGACAAACTAGTCGCCTGTAGTTGCCTAAAAAAATCACCTAAGTGGGACAGCCCCATTAGTGATAGCTTCCAGGCTCATAGACCTCAGAGTTGCCCAACGCATCACCGGTTCCTCGCTCCCCTCCATTGAGTCTGTCCAAAGCAAGCGCTGTCTGCGGAGGGCGCTCAGCATCGCCAAGGACTGCTCTCACCCCAACCATGGACTGTTTACCCTCCTACCATCCGGGAGGCGCTACAGGTCTCTCCGTTGCCGAACCAGCAGGTCGAGGAACAGCTTCTTTCTGGCGGCTGTCACTCTACTCAACAACGTACCTCGGTGACTGCCAATCACCCCCCCCCCCCCCCCGGACACTTATTATTATTTATTCAAATCGTTTGCTATGTCGCTCTTCAAGGGAGATGCTAAATGCATTTCGTTGTCTCTGTACTGTACACTGACAATGACAATTAAAATTGAATCTGAATCTGAATCTGAATCTGAGTTAGTCATTGAGCGATACAGCGTGGAAACAGGCCCTTTGGCCCAACTTGCCCACACCGGACAACATGTCCCAGCGACACTAGTCCCACGTTTGATCCTTATCCCCCCAAACCAGTCCTATACATGTACCTGTTTAACTGTTTCTTAAATGTTCGGATAGTCCCAGCCTCAACTACCTCCTCTGGCAGCTCGTTCCATGCACCCACCACCCTCTGTGTGAAAAAGTTACCCCTCAGATTCCTATTAAATCTTTTCTCTTTTACCTAAAACCAATATCCTCTGGTCCTCGATTCCCCTACTCTGTGCAAGAGACTTTGTGCATCAGAGTGTTCTCCTCATTGTCTGGTTCTGACAGAAACATAGAAATCGGGAGCAGGAGTAGGCCATTCGGCCCTTCGAGACAGCAATTCAGCTAAACTAAGCCAGCCATTCAATGTGACCATGGATGATCATCCAAAATCAGTAACTCACCGAATGGCCGCTCTGTTGAAACGCCACCCACCTACCCGAAAGGCGGCGTTGCCTACAAGCCAACAAACCGACTGCCGCTCAACAGAAAAGTCAAATAACGGACATGACATTGCCGTGGGGGCGGGACTTGTCAGCAATTGGTCCAGACCCCCGCGTCCATTACATCACTGTGGAGGGATGAACATTGTCCCACACCTCCGCTCCATCCGACCCGCAGCCCGCGGAGGGTGACCGTGGGAGAGTGGGGGCTGTCCCGAGGGATGCGCACCTTCGGCCGCTTACAACTTGGTGCTTGGGTTCAGATTGCCGAGTCACATGGCTTCTGATGGCATTTTCCCCCATATCCCTTGATTCCATTAGCTCTAAGAGCTCTATCTAAAGGGCCTGTCCCACGAGCATGCGACTGCATACGGCAAGCGCGACCTAACGTGGTCGCTTGAGACGTACGGCCTCGCAGGGCCGGTCCCACTTCGATCACCGGAGCCGTATGGAGTTGGGCGAAGCTGGTCCCGACATCGCGCGGGGCTCCGAAAAACTGACCGTGTTCCGCGCGGCAACGGCCTGCCGGCCCGCAGACACATTGCGGCCGTACGCACCACCTCAACGGGCGTGCACAGCATCTTGACGCCGTACGCAAAGTCTTCACGCCGTACGCAGCGTCTTGATGGCGTACGCCTAGCGCGAACTTCCCGCGGACTTCGCTCGAACTTCACGTCCACTCGTACGGGATCACTCGACCTCCGCGCGGCTCCCGCTCCGGTTATTTGTCGCGTTTGCCACATGCAGCAAGTGGGACAGGCCCTTTACTCTCTCTAGGATATATCAAGGTTCTTTCAACATTCCTTGAATTAATTGCTCTACTGACAGACGTTTTGCCTTCTGCTGCCAAGATCCTAGGCTCTGAAATTCTCTCTTTAAATCTCTCAACTTCTCTCTAATACATTTTTAATACTATGTTTGGACAGAGTCTAGGTCACCTGTCTAATATCTTGTGTGCTTTGGGATTAAGCTTTTCCTGATGGCCACATATAAAAGGGGAAATCCAAAGACAAGGAGATTGTTTCACTTCCACGCCACCGTTGTGTTGCCCCAGAAGGCTACACAAATTTGCCGTGTCTCCAACATTTCTAACCAATTTCTACAAAGTGCCATAGAAAACAACTGTAATCGGGGCGACATGGTGGTGCAGCGGTAGAGTTGCTGCCTTGCAGCGCCAGAGACCCGGGTTCGATCCTGACTGAGGGTGCTGTCTGCGCGGAGTGGGTACGTCCTCCCCATGTACTGAACGCAGACGAGGAAACACTTTCTCTCACAGAGAGTGGTGAGTCTGTGGAATTCTCTGCCTCAGAGGGCGGTGGAGGTCGGTTCTCTGAATGCTTTCAAGAGAGAGCTAGATAGGGCTCTTAAAGATAGCGGAGTCAGGGGATATGGGGAGAAGGCAGGAACGGGGTACTGATTGGGGACGATCAGCCATGATCACATTGAATGGCGATGCTGGCTAGAAGGGCCGAATGGCCTACTCCTGCACCTGTTGTCTATTGTCTATTGACTGTACAGACAGCACCCGTAGTTGCGATCAAACCCGGTTCTGGCCCTGCTGGGACAACGGAACAAACTGGGATTTCAAACCGTGGAGTAATTGCTCCAAGCAAAAGGCTGTGTTCATGACAGTCTGGATCTCCAGAGATATATTTGATTAAGTCAACATCATGGGTGCCAATATCTCACATCATTGCCCATGGCACACGGTGTGTATTGGAGTCGATCTGGAGGTCGTGTCTATATCAACATTGGTGGCCCAGTGACCAGGCTGGCATCCACACAGGGACCTGGGCTATTGATCTTACCTAATGAGCTTTGAATCTCACCACCGATTTTAAATATGAAGTCATTAAATAAATCTGGCTTTAAAATAAAATTGTCAATGTTGGTCACTGTGGCAGTGCTAATCTGTTGTAGAACTCCATCTGCTTGACTAATGCTGGCCTCTATGTAGTGTAAGCATCACCTCACCAACATCATTCTTTTATACTTAACCTGGTAAAGCATAGACACGACGGGGACATATAGGGTGAATGTACAGAGTCGTAGAAGATAGCCCAGTACAGCACAAGAACAGGCCATTCGGCCCACAGTGTCGGTGCCGAGCATGGTGCCAGGACTATCTCTTGTCTACCTTCATGTTCATAAATTATAGGAGCAGAATTAGGCCATTCGGCCCATCAAGTCTACTCCGCCATTCAACCATGGCTGATCTATCTTTCCCTCTTAACCCCATTCTCCTGCCCTCTCCCCGTAACCCCCGACACCTGAACTAATCAACAATCCATCAATCTCTGCCTTGGAAATACCCATTGATCTGGCCTCCACGGCCTTCTGAGGCAAGGAATTCCGCAGATTCACCACCCTCTGGCTGAAAAAATTCCTCCTCATCTCCGTCCTGGGATGTCAGGACTTTCATATGAAGAAAGACTGGATAGTCTTGGCTTGTACTCGCTAGAATTTAGAAGATTGAGGGGGGATCTTATAGAAACTTACAAAATTCTTTAAGGGGTTGGACAGGCTAGATGCAGGAAGATTGTTCCCGATGTTGGGGAAGTCCAGGACAAGAGGTCACAGTTTAAGGATAAGTGGGAATTCTTTTAGGACCGAGATGAGAAAAACATTTTTCACACAGAGAGTGGTGAATCTGTGGAATTCTCTGCCACAGGAGGTAGTTGAGGTCAGTTCATTGGCTATATTTAAGAGGGAGTTAGATGTGGCCCTTGTGGCTAAGGGGATCAGGGGGTATGGAGAGAAGGCAGGTACAGGATACCGAGTTGGATGTTCAGCCATGATCACATTGAATGGCGGTGCAGGCTCGAAGGGCCGAATGGCCTACTCCTGCACCTATTTTCTATGTTTTCTATGTTCAAGATTCAATTTAACTGTCATTTGGACCCCTTGAGGTCCAAACGAAATGCCGTTTCTGCAGCCATACCTTACAAACAAATAGACCCGAGACACAACATAATTTACATAAACATCCATCACATCGCTGTGATGGAAGGCCAAAAAAAAATTATCTCTCCACTGCACTCTCCCCCCCCCCCCCGATGTCAGAGTCAAAGTCAAAGCCCCCGGCTGGCGATGGCGATTGTCCATTAAAGCCACGCCGGGTGGTGCGAGGTCGCACACCGGGTCTTGGTGTTCGAGGCCCCGGCGTGCGCTCGCAGAGTCCCGCGGCCATTCCAAGCCGCGCGGGGCGGTGATGTCAGGCCCCGCTCCAGGAGCTCTTCAACCCCGCAACTCTGGCGGGAGAAGTCGCCGTTGCAGGATCCCTGAAAAGCGGTCTCCCTCCAGGGACC
This sequence comes from Leucoraja erinaceus, assembly GCF_028641065.1. Lineage (NCBI taxonomy): Eukaryota > Metazoa > Chordata > Chondrichthyes > Rajiformes > Rajidae > Leucoraja > Leucoraja erinaceus. The sequence continues at coordinate 28,120 of NW_026575440.1, forward strand.
CGCGGGCTCCCGGTGCCGCCGTCCGCCAGACCCGTAGTTGCAGCCTCCGAATCTCCGGAGATCGGGCTGCAGCAGCAGCAGCGCTCCACCACCGCTCCACCCGCTCCGGACTCGGCCAGCTCCGCGACGGTGAGGTGAGTCGTCGGCACCAGAGTCCCCGGTCTTCTCCTGTTGGAGGCCGCTCCTCGTTGCAGCCCCAACGACAACAGAGACCCGACAGAAAAGGTCTGGTCTCCCGTGCAGGGAGAGATTTAAAAGTCACCCCCTCCCCTCCCACCCCACCCCCACCCCCCCCCACACACATCCCAACAAAATATAACAAAAATTACATAAAAAATAATAAAAACGCGGACGGGCTGCAGAGGCCGCTGCTGACGAAAGTCGCGCCGCCTACCGGATCTTTTATATGTTTATATGTTTCCTAAAGCAACATCCTTTAGATGTCAGGCTACGACCTCTAGTCCACCAGTGGAGACATCCACTCCGCATCCGCTCGATCCAGGCTCTCAGTCTTGCATGGCAGAGGCTTGCGAATCCTGCCAAGAGCTTCCTGGCAGCCTCGCCCTTTGCCATCTGCGCCCATCTTGAGCTCTTGGTCAAGGCGAACCTTAATCTTCCCGCACAGTTTGCGTGGGCAGATGGATATCTTTCCGCCTGACTAGCTGCACCAGATGAAGCGATCTTTGCAGTCTGTTGCGTGTGAATGCTGCGTTAAACAGTATGATATCTGAAAGCAAGCAGCATATTATCACAACTAAATGATTAGGAAATGCCTCCACCACCAGCACACCACACTAAGAAGACTATCACGATTCCACCTTCATGAAATAAAAAGCTTTTCTCCGTCTGTTTCCCGAGGTTTCTTTGCCTGAAGTTGTTGCCCCTTGCTCAGAAACGTAAAGCCAGATTTTGAATGATGAGGCGTTTGTACATCTTTAATTAAACACTGGGACGGCACGGTGGCGCCGTGGTAGAGTTGCTGCCTTTTTGCAAATTGTAGGTTAATTAGCTTGGTATTAGTGTAAGCGTAACTTGTCCCTAGTGTGTGTAGGGTAGTGTAATGCTCCATGTCCCACTTAGGAGACTTGAACGGAAACCACTGGTGACCTTGCGCCCCACCCAAGGTTTCCGTGAGTCGCCAAAGGTTTTGGTCACACGCCTGGAAAGCCTCGACCCAAGCGTGAGCTGCATCTACTGACCATAGATCCTATAGGATCATTGCTACCGACCGCACACACACACACACACACACACACACACACATACACACTCACACACACACGTACACACACACACACACACACACACACACACACACACACACACACACACACACACACACACACACACACACACACACACACACACACACGCGCACACACACACACACACACACACACACACACATATACACACACGTACACACACACACACATACACACACACACACACACACACACACACACACACACACGTACACACACACACACACACACACAAACACACACTCACATACACACACACACACACACACACACACACACACACACACACACACACACACACACACACACACACACACACACACACACATGCACACACACACACACGTACACACACACACACACACACACACACACACACACACGCATACACACACACACACACACACACACACACACACACACTCACACACACACACACACACACATCGCGAAGGTGGGGGCCAGGGACAGCGGAGGAGCGCTGTCTGCACGATGAAGCCAAAGGTGAACGGCTGCCACAGAGCACGGTAAGTACTTTAGAGAGCACAGGAGGGGGGGGGGGGGGGTGGGGAGAGAAGGGGAAAGAAGGGGAGAGAAGAACAGAGAAGGGGAGAGTGAAAGGGAGAGAGAAACATAGAAACATAGAAATTAAGTGCAGGTGTAGGCCATTCGGCCCTTCGAGCCTGCACCGCCATACAATATGATCATGGCTGATCATCCAACTCAGTATCCCGTACCTGCCTTCTCTCCATACCCTCTGATCCCCTTAGCCACAAGGGCCACATCTAACTCTTAAATATAACCAATTAACTGGCCTCGACTACCTTCTGCGGCAGAGAGTTCCACAGATTCACCACTCTCTCTGTAAAAAATGTTTTTCTCATCTCAAAATGTTTTTCTCATCTCAGGGGGAGAGAAGGGGAGAGAAGGGGGGGGGGGGGGGAGACGGAGTAGAGACAGTTTTAAGAAGTTTAATAAAGTTAGCGGGCATTTTACCTTCCGGCGGATCTTCTAGGTCCTGAAAACCAAAGATCCTATAGGATCATTGCTGAAAACTCCAATGAGTCAAAGAAAATGGCGGGTCATGAAGGAGATGGCCTTCGACTGCCGGTCACTAAATAGCGACCCCACTCCACTGGCTTCCACCCAGCGGCAACCTATTTTAGTCGAGGCCGGTTTTGAATTTGTTGAAATAATCGCAGGAACATAGAAGACGCCTCGACTACGTGGAAACCACTTTCCGCCATTAGGGAGAGTGACCGGAACCTCCGGGAATCTCACGGAAACCTTGGGTGGGGCGCAAGGTCACCAGAGGTTTCCGTTCTGGTTTCCTAAGTGGGACAGGGGCTTTAGTGTGCGGAGATCGCTGGTCGATGCGTACCCGATGGAATGATTCAACGAAGTATCTCTAAACTAAAAACTAAAAACTAAAACTCTGAGGCTGCGCAAGGCAAAAGCATTTGATTTTGATGTACCCTGACAAATACTTACACTGCACAGAATTCAATCGATGGTATGGAACTTGCTCCACTCCGAAGATAGACACTAAAAGCTGGAGTAACTCAGCGGGACAGGCAGCATCTCTGAAGGGAAGGAATGGGTGACGTTTCTGTAGAAGGGTCCCGACCCGAAACGTCACCCATCCATTTTCTCCAGCGATGCAGCCTAACAAATGTAGACTTGCACTTTGTGTCTATTGATGGAAACAGATCCTTTGGCCAAACTAATCCATGAGGAACAGATCGGGCAGAAGCACAGTCTCTTGCCCAGAGTTCGGGAATCGAGGACTAGAAGGCATTGGTTCAAGGCGAAGGGGAAAAGATTTGATAGGAATCTAAAGGGGGAGCTTTATCACACAAACAATAGACAATAGACAATAGACAATAGGTGCAGGAGTAGGCCATTCGGCCCTTCAACCCAGCACCGCCACTCAATGTGATCATGGCTGATCATCCCCAATCAGTACCCCGTTCCTGCCTTCTCCCCATATCCCCTGACTCCGCTATTTTTTAATAGCCCTATCTAGCTCTTTCTTGAAAGCATCCAGAGAACCGGCCTCCACCGCCCTCTGAGACAGAGAATTCCACAGACTCACCACCCTCTGTGAGAAAAAGTGTTTCCTCATCTCTGTTCTAAATGGCTTACTCCTTATTCTTAAACTGTGGCCCCTGGTTCTGGACTCCCCCAACATCGGGAACATGTTTCACCCAGAGAGTTGTGAATCTGTGGAATTTGCCTCAGAAGGCAGTGGAGGCCAATTCACTAGATGCTTTCAAGAGAGAGTTAGATAGGGCTCTTAAAGATAGCAGAGTCAGGGGATATGTGGAGAAGGCAGGAACGGGGTACTGATTGGGGATCTTCTTCTTGCGTATGGCGTGCACAGCCTAAAGTTGTAGGTCAACTTGTTCTATTTGATCTTATTTGATTGTGCTCAACAGGTTAATTGCATTCGTCGAAACAGGGCCGACCACATGAAGATTGCAATCTCCCACCCCCACCGATTGGGGATGATCAGCAATGATCACATTGAATGGCGGTGCTGGCTTGAAGGGCCGAATGGCCTACTCCTGCACCTATTGTCTATTGTCTATTGTCTATTGATTGCGGATGATCAGCCATGATCATATTGAATGGCGGCGCTGGCTCGAAGGGCCGAACGGCCTATCCCTGCCCCTATTGTCTATGTTTCTATGTTTCTATGTCTGAGAAAGCAAAGATTTCAGTGACACAACCTCTTGGTGTTTGGCGTGATAACAACCCTTGTGAATGATGTTGACGGATAAATGAGTAGTGAGCCATTATTCTCTGTCCTCTTTTGGCACCGATCTTTGCCGCTCTTAACTGAAAGGAGAGGGACACAATCCCTTGGACTCTCTCTGCTCCACTAGAGGATTAATTTGCACTGTCAATTATTTCTGATGGAAACAATTTGGCACAAATGACCCAAGCTGACTGTCAGTCCAAGCTGGCCCAGTTGTAGTCTGTTGTTCCTGTAAGTGGCCTGACATTTTTCAACAGTGTGTGAGTTGATCCATCGAGAATGAATGTGCAGGCGATCATATCTATAAACTAAACTAAACTAAACTAAACTACAAAAGAGGGTCTTGACCTGAAACGTCATTCGTTCCTTTTCTCCAGAGATGCTGCCTGTCACACTGAGTTAAGGGCCTGTCCCACTTGCATGCGTTTGGCGCGACCAAACGGAAGCGGAGTTCATGTGAAGTTCTCGCTAAGTTCGCGCTAAGTACGCGCGTGATGTCATTTGCATCGTACTCACCAATCAGCTGAGCAGGAGGCGAGCCGACTGAATTTGGGCATCGTACGGCGCCGGGTGGTATCGTCATCACATAACGCCGCGCTGGGCGGTGACATCATCGCCAATGCCACGCGTTAGGCGTACGCCGTCAAGACACTGCGTACGACCGCAATGTGCCTGCGTGCTGACAGGCCGTTGGCGTGCGAAGATTTCAGCCACCGCCAGTCTTTCGGAGCAGCCCCGCACAACTCCGCGCTGCTAAGTGGGACCGGCCCCCGCGCGGCCATACGGGGCCTGTATGCCTCAAGCGACCACGAGGTTGCGTAACTTGCGAGCCAAGGACGCGTAAGTGGGACAGGCTCTTAACTCCAGCTTTTTGTGGCTTAAACTTCAGATTCAGATTCAGATTCAGATTCAATTTTAATTGTCATTGTCAGTGTACAGTACAGAGACAACGAAATGCATTTAGCATCTCCCTTGAAGAGTGACATAGCAAACGATTTGAATAAAAAATAAATAATAAGTGTCCGGGGGGGGTGATTGGCAGTCACCGAGGTACGTTGTTTAGTAGAGTGACAGCCGCCGGAAAGAAGCTGTTCCTCGACCTGCTGGTTCGGCAACGGAGAGCCCTGTAGCGCCTCCCGGATGGTAGGAGGGTAAACAGTCCATGGTTGGGGTGAGAGCAGTCCTTGGCGATGCTGAGCGCCCTCCGCAGACAGCGCTTGCTTTGGACAGACTCAATGGAGGGGAGCGTGGAACCGGTGATGCGTTGGGCAATTTTCACCACCCTCTGCAGTGCCTTCCGGTCGGAGACAGAGCAGTTGCCATACCATACTGTGATGCAGTTGGTAAGGATGCTCTCGATGGTGCAGCGGTAGAAGTTCACCAGGATCTGAGGAGACAGATGGACCTTCTTCAGTCTCCTCAGGAAGAAGAGACGCTGATGAGCCGTCTTGATCAGAGTAGAGGTATTGTGGGTCCAAGAGAGGTCATCGGAGATGTTGACTCCCAGGAACCTGAAGCTAGAAACACGTTCCACCTCCGTCCCGTTAATGTGGATGGGGGTGTGCGTGCCGCCTCTGGACTTCCTGAAGTCTACAATGAGCTCCTTGGTCTTCTTGGAGTTAAGGGCCAGGTTGTTGTCAGCGCACCATGCTGCTAAGTGCTGGACCTCCTCCCTGTAGGCCAGCTCATCGTTGTTGCTGATGAGGCCAATCACCGTTGTATCATCTGCATACTTAATGATGGTGTTAGTACCATGTACAGGTGTGCAGTCATAGGTGAAGAGGGAGTAGAGGAGGGGGCTCAGCACACAGCCCTGAGGAACGCCGGTGTTCAGGGTGAGGGTTGAAGAGGTGTGCTTGTCTAACCTCACAGACTGGGGTCTGCTGGTTAGAAAGTCCAGTATCCAGTTGCAGAGGGAGGGGTCGATGCCCAGGTTACCGAGTTTGGTGATCAGTTTTGATGGAATAATGGTGTTGAATGCCGAGCTGTAATCGATGAACAGCATTCTTACATAAGTGTCTCTGTTGTCAAGGTGGGAGAGGGCGGAGTGAAGTGCCGTTGAGATGGCATCCTCCGTACTCCTGTTCTTGCGGTAGGCAAACTGATAGGGATCCAGTGTGGGGGGTAGGCAGCTTTTGAGGTGTGCCAGGACCAGCCTCTCGAAGCACTTGGTGATGATGGGGGTAAGTGCAACTGGGCGGAAGTCGTTGAGGCTTGCCGCAGTGGAGTGTTTTGGCACTGGCACGATGGAGGTGGCTTTAAGGCAAGTGGGGACAACTGCTTGGGCAAGTGACAGGTTGAAGATGTCAGTCCAGACGTCTGTCAGCTGCGCAGCACAGGCACTGAGCACGCGCCCAGGGATGCCGTCAGGGCCAGCAGCCTTACGTGCATTAGTCCTACTCAGTGCCACGTACACGTCGTAGGGGGTGAGTGTGAGGGGTTGGTGATTGGCAGGTAGCACAGCCTTGATGGCTGTCTCTAGATTGTCCCTGTCGAAGCGGCCATAGAAGTGATTAAGCTCCTCAAGGAAGGAGGCGTCGCTGGATGTGGGGGTGATGTTGGAGGGTCTGTAGTCCGTGATGGCCTGGATGCCTTGCCACATGCGTCGGGGGTCGGAGTTGTTGTTGAAGTGCTCCTCAATCCTGAGCTTATGGCAGTGCTTGGCCTTCCTGATACCCCTCTTCAGGTTAGCCCTGGATGAACTGTAGGCTCGAGCATCGCCTGACCTGAAAGCGGTGTCCCGTGCTTTCAGCAGTAGCCTGACCTCGCTGTTCATCCATGGCTTCTGATTCGGGTATATGGTCACCTGTTTGTGGGAGGTGACACTATTGATGGTGGAGTTTATAAAGTCCAGAACAGAGGATGTATAGGAATCAATGTCCGTGTGAGAGTCAAGGGTGGCCTGGGCTGCAAACGCCTTCCAGTCAGTGTTTCCAAAACACTGCTGAAGTGTGAAGTCCGCTTCCTCTGACCAGACTTTAACTGTCCTTACAGTTGGTTTAACCCGTCTGATGAGTGGGTAGTACTTAGGTAGCAGGAACAATGAGACGTGATCAGACTGACCAAGGTGGGGGAGGGGGATGGCTTTGTAAGCTTCAGCCATGTTGGTGTAGACTTTGTCCAGTGTCTTGTCTACTCTAGTGGGGAAGGATACATGTTGGTGGAATTTGGGGAGTACAGTCTTCAGGTTGGAGTGATTGAAGTCACCCGCAACAATGAAGGCTGCCTCGGGGTTGTGCGTCTGTTGTTTGCTAATGGCAGTATGCAGCTCTTTCATTGCAAGCTTGGCATTAGCATCAGGAGGGATGTAGGCTGCAGTCACAACAGTGGAGGTGAACTCTCTGGGCAGATAGAATGGTCTGCATCTAACCAAGAGGAATTCAAGGTTAGCTGAGCAGTGACTCTCGATGATGGTGGAGTCCGTGCACCATGCTTTGTTTACATAAATGCACAGACCCCCCCCCCTGGTCTTACCAGAGTCTGATGTCCTGTCCGCTCGGAGTAAACGACGCCCCGATAGCTGGATGGCGCTGTCAGGAACGTCAGTGTTGAGCCAAGTTTCAGTGAAGATCAAGATGTTGCAGTCCTTGATCCGGTTGTGGGAGGTGATCCTTAGCCGGAGTTCATCCATTTTGTTTGCCAGTGAGCGCACGTCAGCTCCACGGGTCGGGTGGCGGTCTCCAGCTCCACATGTCGGGTGGTGGTCTCCAGCTCCACGGGTCGGGTGGCGGTCTCCAGCTCCACGGGTCGGGTGGCGTTCTCCAGCTCCACGGGTCGGGTGGCGTTCTCCAGCTCCACGGGTCGGGTGGTGGTCTCCAGCTCCACGGGTCGGGTGGTGGTCTCCAGCTCCATGGGTCGGGTGGTGGTCTCCAGCTCCGCGGGACGGTTGGGCTCCGGGGATCGGGTGAGTACCGGGAGTCGAGCGAGGACCGGGGATCCGGTGAGGGCCGGGCGTCGGGCGTGGGCCGGGGGTCGGGTCAGGGCCGGGGATTTGACGTCTCCTGTCCCAACCCATATCAAAGCGATGCCCAATAAAACACACCCACACCTCTCCTGCCTTGGAAGGCTTAGGAGGTTCGGCATGTCCCCAACAACTCTCACCAACGTGCGTCTACAGATGCGCTGTAGAAAGTCTTTTATTGGAATGCGTCAAAGCATGGTTTGGGAACAGCTCCATCCAAGACCACAAGAAACTTCAGAGAATTATGGACCCAGCCCAGACCTGATGTTGGGGGAGTCCAGAACCAGGGGTCACAGTTCAAGAATAAGGGGTAGGCAATTTAAGACTGAGAAGAGGAAAAACCTTTTCACCCAGAGAGTTGTGAATCTGTTGAATTCTCTGCCACAGGCAGTGGAGGCTAATTCACTGGATGTTTTCTCAAGAGAGAGTTAGATTTAGCTCTTAGGGCTAACGGAATCAAATGAAATGGGCAGGCACGGTAATCAACTTATTGGTGCCCACGCATGCGCACACACACATACGTGCACGAGGGCGCATGGCGCACACACGTGAGGCTTTGTCCGTGGGCCCTGTGGACGGTAACATCTGGAGGTTGATCTAGTTGGTGACGGACTGTGAACTCCAGCAACAGCAGCTTCATCCGCCCGAATGGTGGGGCTTGAATCGGCCCGTTCACGGGGCCTTTCATCGCCCAGCGGGGACTTCAACATCGGGAGCCTCGATCGCCTCGATGCAGCAGTTTGATTTTAAGCCGCGCCGGGCGCTGAAAGGCTCCGGGAACGGGTCGATTCAACCCTTAGAAAGCGTCTGATAAAGTCCGGATTACAAAACATGGGGGGGGGAGATTATCTCCCACCTCTCAAAATATGGGACGGGGTCCCCTTCCCCCCCCCCCCCCAGGATTTACACCCACGGGTATGGGGAGGAAGCAGGAACGGAGTACTGATTCTGGATGATCAGCCATGATCAAAGCATGGTTTGGGAAAAGCTTTGCCCAAGACCACAAGAATTATAGACGGAGCCCAGACCATCACACAATCCAACCTCCCTTTCATTGACTCCATTCATCAGGTGCCTGAACCATCCCTTCAGCAACTAGAGAGAGCGGTCCTGAGCTACCATCTACCTCATTGGAGACCCTCGGACTATCTTTGATTGGACTTTACTGGAAGTTATTTTGCACTAAATGTAATTCACGTGTAATTGGCAAAGAGTAGGAGTAAACGGGTCCTTTTCACAATGGCAGGCAGTGACTAGTGGGGTAACCCAAAGCTCAGTACTGGGACCCCAGCTATTTACAATATATATTAATGATCTGGATGAGGGAATTGAAGGCAATATCTCCAAGTTTGCGGATGACACTAAGCTGGGGGGGCAGTGTTAGCTGTGAGGAGGATGCTAGGAGACTGCAAGGTGACTTGGATAGGCTGGGTGAGTGGGCAAATGTTTGGCAGATGCAGTATAATGTGGATAAATGTGAGGTTATCCATTTTGGTGGCAAAAACGGGGAAAGCAGACTATTATCTAAATGGTGGCCGATTGGGAAAGGGGGAGATGCAGCGAGACCTGGGTGTCATGGTACACCAGTCATTGAAGGTAGGCATGCAGGTGCAGCAGGCAGTAAAGAAAGCGAATGGTATGTTAGCTTTCATTGCAAAAGAATTTGAGTATAGGAGCAGGGAGGTTCTACTGCAGTTGTACAGGGTCTTGGTGAGACCACACCTGGAGTATTGCGTACAGTTTTGGTCTCCAAATCTGAGGAAGGACATTATTGCCATAGAGGGAGTGCAGAGACAGTTCACCAGACTGATTCCTGGGATGTCAGGACTGTCTTATGAAGAAAGACTGGATAGACTTGGTTTATACTCTCTAGAATTTAGAAGATTGAGAGGGGATCTTATAGAAACTTACAAAATTCTTAAGGGGTTGGACAGGCTAGATGCAGGAAGATTGTTCCCGATGTTGGGGAAGTCCAGGACAAGGGGTCACAGCTTAAGGATAAGGGGGAAATCCTTTAAAACCGAGATGAGAAGAACGTTTTTCACACAGAGAGTGGTGAATCTCTGGAACTCTCTGCCACAGAGGGTAGTTGAGGCCAGTTCATTGGCTATATTTAAGAGGGAGTTAGATGTGGCCCTTGTGGCTAAGGGGATCAGAGGGTATGAAGAGAAGGCAGGGATGGGATACTGAGTTGGATGATCAGCCATGATCATATTGAATGGCGGTGCAGGCTCGAAGGGCCGCATGGCCTACTCCTGCACCTAATTAATTTCTTGTATGTTTCTATGTTTCTATTGTGTATCTGTACACTGTGGACGGCTCGATTGTAATCATGTATTGCCTTTGCGCTGACTGGTTAGCCCGCAACAAAGGCTTTTCACCATACCTCGATACACGTGACAATAAACTAAACTCAAACTGTACCTTGATACACGTAACAAAACAAAAACATGTGACCATATACTAAACTAAAAGACTGTACCTCGGTACTCGTGACAATAAACTAGACTCAAACTCAGTGCTGAATCTTTCATGTGCGCTCTGTTTTTGGGGATCTTTGTGCATTATTGCAGTGGACTCTGAGCTTATTCTCAGCGGGGAATGTCCGTGCTTGATGTATGAATTGCCACTGGCCATGACAGATGATGTGAATGCTGCGATTCTCTCAAATCGCCTGGCTATTTTGGGCGAACCCCCCCCCCCCCCCCCCACAGTTTCCTGTATTGATCACACGCCACATCTGGCCCTGTCACCCGTTCATTTCGTACTTAAATCTCCGGGCCATTCTGTTAGCTCCCGAGCGAGTTCTCGTTTGTCTTCATTGTGTGCTTAAAATTGAACGCATTGCCCCGCCTACTCTCCTCGCCCCAGAGCAGCCAGCTCTGCTGAAATGTGGGATCCATGCTTGGATCCGTGCCACCTGGCTATATTTAGAGGCTGATTTATGAGTCTTCCTCACCTTCTTCTGCAACTGGAGAGCTTCTTGTCGATTTCTGTTCAAAAACAATGAACGTGTCCTTAACAATGCGGGGCGGCATGGTGGAACAACAGCTTCACAGCGCCACAGACCCGAGTTCCATTGTAACCTCAGGTGCTGTCTTTACTTTAATCTTTATGTTCTTAAGTTCCTGGAGCAGATTGAGGCCATTCGGCCCATCAGGTTTACTCCCCCATTCAATCATGGCAGATCCGTCTCTCCCTCTCAACCCCTGCCATCTCCTGCCTTCTCCCCATAACACCCCAATGTACTTTAGAGATACAGCGTGGAAACAGCACCTTTGGCCCACCAAGTCCGAGCTGACCAGCGATCACCCCGTCCACTTGCACTGTCCTACACACACTAGGGACAACTTACAATTGAGTCTGAAGAAGGGTTTCGGCCCGAAACGTCGCCTATTTCCTTCGCTCCATAGATGCTGCTGCACCCGCTGAGTTTCTCCAGCATTTTTGTCAACCTACAATTTACAATTTGCAGAAGCCAATTAACCTACAAACGAGTGCGGCTTTCGAGTGTGGGATGAAACCTGAGCACCCGGAGAAAACCCACGCCGGTCACGTGGGGAACGTACACTATCCGCAGAGACAGCGCCCGTGGTCAGGATCGAACCTGGGTCTCTGGTGCTGTAAGGCAGCAACTCTAGCGCTGCGCTACCGTGTCTCCCTTCTGTATGTGGAGTTTGTGTGTTCACCCTGTGATATTTGCCATATTTTAGTTTAGTTTAGTTTGATTTAATGTTATCATGTATGAAGGAGCAGTGAGAAGCTTGTGTTTGCCATGCTGTGCTGTGCTGTGCGGAAAAGACAAGACATAAACAAAACCAAGCCGTCCACAGATTAAGGATCAAGGGTGCCCTATTTTACACGGATACAAAGAAATAACATTGAAGTCCAGTAAAGAGGTTTCAAAGATCTCCAATGAGATGGATGGGAGGTCAGGAGCTGGTGAGGGCATGGTTCAGGACCCTGGTAATACCTGGGAAGAAACTGTTCCTGAATCTCTTCACAATAAAATCCCATCTTCCCATCCCCACCCCCCTCACTGCCTTCCGCAGAGACTGTCCCCTCCGCAACTCCTTGCTTCACTCAGCCCTTCCCACACAAAGCAACCCCCTCCCCATGTACTTTCCCCGTGCATCCGCAGGAGATGTAGAGAGACCAAGACATCAAGACAGTTTATTGTCATGTGTCCCCGATAGGACAATGCAATTCTTGCCTTGCTTGTCACACCCGTCCTTATACTTCAAGGCAGAAATTATTGATTAGAACGGGTATCAAGGGTTTAGTTTAGTTTAGAGATGCAGCACAGAAACAGGCCCTTCGGCCCAACGGGTCCGCGCCGACCAGCGACCCCCACACACTAACACTGTCCTGCACACACTAGGGACAAGGTGTTACATTTACCAAGCCAATTAACCTACAAACCTGAATGTTTTCGGAGTGTGGGAGGAAACCGAAGATCTCGGAGAAAACGCACGCGGTCACGGGGAGAACGTACAAACTACTGATTCCTGGGATGTCAGGACTGTCTTATGAAGAAAGACTGGATAGACTTGGTTTATACTCTCTAGAATTTAGGAGATTGAGGGGGGATCTTATAGAAATTTACAAAATTCTTAAGGGGTTGGACAGGCTAGATGCAGGAAGATTGCTCCCGATGTTGGGGAAGTCCAGGACAAGGGGTCACAGCTTAAGGATAAGGGGGAAATCCTTTAAAACCGGGATGAGGAGAACTTTTTTCACACAGAGAGTGGTGAATCTCTGGAACTCTCTGCCACAGAGGGTAGTTGAGGCCACAGTTCATTGGCTATATTTAAGAGGGAGTTAGATGTGGCCCTTGTGGCTAAGGGGATCAGGGGGTATGGAGAGAAGGCAGGTACAGGATACTGAGTTGGATGATCAGCCATGATCATATTGAATGGCGGTGCAGGCTCGAAGGGCCGAATGGCCTACTCCTGCACCTAATTTCTATGTTTCTATGTTTCTACATAAGGACAGCATCCGCAGTTGGAATTGAACCCGTGTCTCTGGCGCTGCATTCGCTGTAAGGCAGCAACTCTACCGCTGTGCGACCATGAATAGCTTTTGTTGCGTGCTACTGAGTCAGCGGAAAGACAACACATGATTACGATCGAGCCATTTACTGTGTATAAATACATGATAAGGGAATAAAGTATTGTGCAAGGTGAAGCCAGCAAAGTCCAGTCAAGGATAGACCAAGGGTCACCAATGAGGAAAATCTTAGTTTAGGACCGATCTCCTGCATTTTACACCATAGTGAAAAACCGTCCAACATGTCCCAGCTACACTAGTCTCAGACAATGATGAGAGGGCCTACCGGGAGGAGGTGGCTGATCTAGCACTCTGGTGCCAGGAGAACAGCCTCCTCTTGAACATCAAAAAAACGAAGGAGCTGATCATGGACTTTAGGAGGGCACATCATCCGAGGACGTACACTCCATTGAGGATAAATGGGGATCCTGTGGATAGGGTGAACTGTTTTAAATATCTGGAAGTCCACATCTCTGAGGATATGACATGGGCATCACACGCCTCAGCACTGGTGAGTAAGGCAAGGCAGCGCCTTTACCACCTCAGGCAATTGAGGAAATTCAGAGTGTCTCCGAGGATCCGCCAGTGCTTCTACGCAGCGGCGGTGGAAAGCATCTTGTCCGGGAACATTACCATCTGGTTCGGGAATTGCTCTGCCAAGGACAAGAAGGCTCTGCAGAGAGTAGTGCGTTCAGCCGAACGCACTATGGGAACTTCACTCACCCCCCTGCAGGAACTATACAACAGGAGGTGCAACTCCAGAGCAAACAATATCATGAGAGATCCCTTCCACCCCTGCAACAGACTGTTCCAGCTGCTACGGTCAGGCAAACGCCTCCGTTGCCATGCGGTGAGAACGGAGAGGTTGAGAAGGAGTTTCTTCCCAGAGGCAATTCGGACTGTAAACGCCTTTCTCACCAGGGACTAACTGTACAGAACGTTTTTCCTTCTATTATTTATTATGTAAAATAATATGTGTGTTATGATTGTGTTTATAATTTGTTTGGTTGTTTTGTTGTTCCGCGAGCATTGCCACTTTCATTTCACTGCACATCTCGTATGTGTATGTGACAAATAAACTTGACTTGACTTGACTTGACCTGCCCGCGTTTGGACCATATCCCTCCAAACCTGTCCAATCCATTCACCTGTCCAACTGTTTCTTAAAAGTTGGGATAGCCCCTGCCTCAACTACCTCCTCTGGCCGATCGTTCCATACACCCACCACCCTTTGTGTGAAAAAGTTATCCCTCAGATTCCAATTAAATCTTTCCCCTTCACCTTGAACCTACTGTATGTCCTCTGGTTCCCGATTCCCGATTCCCCTACTCTGGGAAAGAGACTCTACCCGATCTATTCCTCTTGCGATTTTATACACCTCTATCAGATCACCCCTCATCCTCCTGCGCTCCATGGAATAGTGTCCCAGCTTGCTCAGCATCTCCCTATAGCTCAGACCCTCTAGTCCTGGCAACATCCTTGTAAATCTTCTCTGTACCTTTTCCAGCTTGCCCAGGCGTGATTAACTTAGACTGCTTTTTCTTAAGCCAATACTACAGTCCTTGCCACCCTGCGATGACTATCTCTCTGCGGCACGGTGGAGTTGCTACCTCACAGCGCCAGAGAGCCGGCTTCGATCCTGACCACCGGTGCTGTCTGTATGGAGTTTGCACGTTCTCCCCGTGACCTGCGTGGGTTTTCTCCGGGATCTCCGCTTTCCTCCCGGCGTGCTCCAAAGATTCAAGATTCAAGATTCAAGATAGATTTAATTGTCACGTGTGCCTGATGGCACAGTGAAATGAAATTCCCATACAGCCATACAATAAAAATCAACAGGACACAACACACTATAGGGTTTGACATAAAACATCCCCACACAGCAGAATCAAAGTGTCCCACTGTGTGGGAAGGCACCAAAGTCAGTCTCTTCCTCCACTGTTCCCCGTGGTCAGGGCCTCCCCAAGCCCTCCGCAGTTGCCACTATGGGCGGCCCGATGACCAGGACCGCTCGCCGGGGTGATACAAGTCCGACGTCGGGGCTGCGGGACGTCCTCAGCGGCGTGGACACAGAGTCGGCCCCCTCCTACCGGAGTCGGCGGCTCCCAAAGTCCGTAGGCCGCGCCGGGTGGAGACTGCCGCTGTAGACCCTCTACAAGGAGCCCCAGGACTCCACGATGTTGTTCAGCGCCGCCCGCGTTGGAAGCTCTCCGCACCAGAGCTCCACGATGTTGGAGCAACGGCCCAACGCTCCGGAGCTCCAAACGGCGACCCGGGTCGGCATCGCCCGCTCTGCGGTGACTCCAGCGCTGCGCCGCCGCTGTAGCAGCCCCGGTCTGGTTCCCGGTCCCCGGCAGGAAAGGCCGTTCCGATCCAGCGGGTAGACCGCGAGGTGGGGGGCGAGGACGCGACTCGGAGAAATAGTCGCGTCCCCGCCAGGAAGAGACTGGGAGACGGTTTCCCCCCTTACCCTGCCCCCCTCCCCCACATAGAAAAGTTAAAGTTCCCCCTAACACAACACTTTGGACTAACTAAAAATAATAAAAAAGACAGAAGTAACAGACAGGCTGTAGGTAGAGGCTGCTGCCAGTGCAGCGCCCCTAGTACGCCCCTAAGGCATACAGATCTGTAGGTTAATTAGCTTGGTATGAATATAAATTGTCCCTAGCATAGATGATGCAAAGCTGGGTGGCAGTGTGAACTGCGGAGGAGGATGCTATGAGAATGCAGGGTGACTTGGACAGGTTGGGGGAGTGGGCAGATGCATGGCAGATGAAGTTTAATGCGGATAAATGTGAGGTTATCAACTTTGGTAGCAAAAACAGGAAGGCAGATTACTATGTAAATTGAATTGTTGGGAAAAAGGGAAGTACAATGGGATCTGGGGGTCCTTGTTCATCAGTCTATGAAAGTAAGCATGCAAGTACAGCAGGCATTGAAGAAAGCGTATGTCATGTTGGCCTTTATAACAAGAGGAATTGAATATAGGAGCAAAGAGGTCCTTCTGCAGTTGTACAGAGCCCTAGTGAGACCACACCTGGAGTATTGTGTGCAGTTTTGGTCCCCTAATTTGAGGAAGGACATTCTTGCTATTGAGGCAGTACAGCGTGGGTTTACAAGGTTAATTCCCGGGATGGCGGGACTGTCATATGCTGAGAGAATGGAGCAGCTGGGCTTGTACACTCTGGAGTTTAGAAGGATGAGAGGAGATCTTATTGAAATATATAAGATTGTTAAGGGCTTGGACATGCTAGAGGTAGGCCCATGTTCCCGATGTTGGGGGAGTCCAGAACCAGGGGCCGCAGTTTAAGAATAAGGGGGAAGCCATTTAGAAAGGAGACGAGGAAACATTCACAGAGAGTGGTGAGTCTGTGGAATTCTCTGCCTCAGAGGGCGGTGGAGGCAGGTTCTCTGGATGCTTTCAAGAGAGAGCTAGATAGGGCTCTTAAAGATAGCGGAGTCAGGGGATATGGGGAGAAGGCAGGAACGGGGTACTGATTGGGGATGATCAGCCATGATCCCATTGAATGACGGTGCAGGCTCGAAGGGCCGAATGGCCTACTCCTGCACCTATTGTCTATTGTCTATTGTCATGTGTAGGGTAGTGTTAGTGTGCAGGGATCGTTAGTCGGCACGGACTCGTTGGGCCGAAGGGCCTGTTTCCGCGCTATATCTCTCAAACTAAAATATGCGCGGTCGAGGTACGTTTTGCATCGTCTGTCATTCTGGATCCATTCAACGAGGCAAGTTACTAATATAGTTAGCAGAGGGAAAGACAATTCCTGATCTTAATGTCTATTGACAGCTCGTTGTGTTCAAGGTCCAATTTAAAGAAGTGCTTGTGATTTTGTGGTGATTTGCATATTTCATAAATAGAATATCTGCAGAGGGAAAAGGTCAGCTACTAACGCAAGCACTAACTCCAGTAGTGGAATAGTGGCGTTGTTATGTATCTTCCCTAATTGCCCGGGGGGTAAACAGTCTGCAACCTAGTCCAGTCGCAAGGGAGGATGGAGAGTCCACCTTAATCTGCTCTCTCTGTCATAGAGTCGTTGAGTGATACAGTGTGGAAACAAGCCCTTCGGCCCTACTTGCCCAAACTGGCCAACATGTCCCATCTACACTAGTCGCACCTGCCTGCACTCTCTCAATAGCAAGAATCCCTCCCAACCTGCCCTATCCATGTACCTGTCCAACTGTTTCTTAAATGTCGGGATCGTCCCTGCCTCAACTACCTCCTCTGGCAGCTTGTTCCATACACCCACCGCCCTTTGCGTGAAAACGTTACCCCTCGGATTCATTTTATAGTTTTCTTGTTAGAGACACAGTGCGGAAACAGGCCCTTCGGCCCACCGGGTCTACACCGACCAGCGATTCCCGCACACTCGGGACAATTTGCACTTACACCAAGCCAATTAACCTGCAAACCTGTACGTCTTTGGACTGTGGAAGGAGACTGAAGAACTCGGAGAAAACCCACGCAGGTCACGGGGAGAACGTACAAACTCCGTACTGACAGCAACCGTAGTCAGGATCGAACCCGGGTCTCCGGCGCTGTATTCGCTGTAAGGCAGCAACTCTACCGCTGCGCCACCGCATCTGGTGTTGGCTTGACATCAGACCACAAGGTTCTCATCAGGTCATAAATGATGGGAGTAGAATTAGGCCATTCGGCCCATCACGTCTATTCCGCCATTCAATCATGACCGATCTATCTCTCCCTCCTAACCCCATTCACCTGCCTTCTCCCCATAACCTCTGACACCCATTGTAATCAATAATCTATCTATCTCTACCTTAAAAATATCCAATGACTTGGCCTTCACAGCCTTCTGTGGCAGAGAATTCCACAGATTCACCACCCTCTGACCAAAGAAATTCCTCCTCATCTCCTTTCAAAAGGAACGGCCTTTCATTCTGATGCTATGACCTCTAGTCCTGGACTCTGCCACGAGTGGAAACACTGTCTCCAGGCCTTTTACTATACTGTACGTTACAATGAGGTCTCCCCCTCACCCCCCTTCTTTCGTCAGAGGGTGGTGAATGCACAGAATTCTTTGCCACAGCAGACTGTGGAGGCAAGTCAACGGATATTTTTAAGATGGATTCTTGATTCGTGTGGGTGTCAGCAGCTGTGGGGAGAAGGCAGGAGATTGGGGTTCAGAGGGAGAGATAGTCAAGTCAAGTCAAGTTTATTTGTCACATACACATACGAGATGTGCAGTGAAATGAAAGTGGCAATGCTCGCGGACTTTTATGCAAAAGACAAACAACAAAACAACCAAACAAACTATAAACACAATCATAACACACATATTCTTTTACATAATAAATAATGGAAGCAAAAACGTTCAGTAGAGTTAGTCCCTGGTGAGATAGGCGGTTACAGTCCGAATTGCCTCTCGGAAGAAACTCCTTCTCAACCTCTCTGTTCTCACCGCATGGCAACGGAGGCGTTTGCCTGACCGTAGCAGCTGGAACAGTCCGTTGCAGGGGTGGAAGGGGTCTCTCATGATATTGTTGGCTCTGGAGTTGCACCTCCTGTTGTATAGTTCCTGCAGGGGGGCGAGTGAAGTTCCCATTGTGCATTCGGCCAAACGCACTACTCTCTGCAGAGCCTTCTTGTCCTTGGCAGAGCAATTCCCAAACCAGACGGACAAGATGCTTTCCACCGCCGCTGCGTAGAAGCACTGGAGGATCCTCGGAGACACTCTGAATTTCCTCAATTGCCTGAGGTGGTAAAGGCGCTGCCTTGCCTTACTCACGAGTGCTGAGGCGTGTGATGCCCATGTCATATCCTCGGAGATGTGGACTCCCAGATATTTAAAACAGTTCACCCTATCCACAGGATCCCCATTTATCCTCAATGGAGTGTACGTCCTCGGATGATGTGCCCTCCTAAAGTCCATGATCAGCTCCTTCGTTTTTTTGATGTTCAAGAGGAGGCTGTTAACCTGGCACCAGAGTGCTAGACCAGCCACCTCCTCCCGGTAGGCCCTCTCATCATTGTCTGAGATCAGGCCCACCACCACAGTGTCATCAGCAAACTTAATTATTGAGTTGGAGCTGAACCTAGCCACACAGTCATGTGTGTACAGGGAGTACAATAGGGGGCTGAGGACGCAACCCTGGGGCGATCCTGTGCTCAGGGTGAGGGACTTCGATGTATTCCCTTCCATCTTGACTACCTGGGGCCTGGTGGTGAGATAGTCCAGGACCCAGGCACACAGGGAGGTGTTGAGCCCCAATTCCATTAGCTTCCCGGCCAGTCTGGTGGGGACTATCGTGTTGAAGGCTGAACTGTAGTCTATGAACAGCATCCTCACGTAGCCCCCCTTCTGGCTGTCCAGATGGGAGAGAGCGGTGTGCAAGACCTGGGAGACCGCATCGTCCGTGGATCTGTTCGGACGGTATGCGAACTGCAACGGGTCCATGTTCCAAGGGAGGAAGGCACAGATGTGCCATGATTGAATGGCGGAGTAGACGAGATGGGCCGAATGGCCTAATTCTGCTCCTATCACTTATGAACATCCGAGTAGAGGTCCAGTGCCAACAAACGCTCATCGCAGATTGCCACTATTGATGCTGATGGCAATTAGAGCAGTGACCAGTGAATCCATGTTAGATGTTGATCGATGACAGGATAAGTGTTGTCCAGGTTCAGGGCCAGGTTCTTTGGTATGTTTGCTGTCAAGTTGAAACCCTTGTTAAACCGTGACCAGAGTATTTAACGTCAACACTGCTTCAGACAACAAATGAAGGGAAAGACGGAGTGTTATCTCAAGAGTTTATTCTACAGAAAACACTTCCAATTCACTCCGGTAATTTACTCAACCTATTTAAAGGTCAGAGGGCAGCAGGATGGTGCAGCGGTAGAGCAGCTCGGGTAGAAACATAGACAATAGGTGCAGGAGTAGGCCATTCGGCCCTTCGAACCTGCACCGCCATTCAATATGATCATGGCTGATCGTCCAACTCAGTATCCCGTACCTGCCTTCTCTTCATACCCCCTGATCCCTTTAGCCACAAGGGCCACATCTAACTCCCTCTTAAATATAGCCAATGAACTGTGGCCTCAACTACCTTCTGTGGCAGAGAATTCCACAGATTCACCACTCTCTGTGTGAAAAATGTTTTCCTCATCTCGGTCCTAAAAGATTTCCCCCTTATCCTCAAACTGTGTGAGCCCTTGTTCTGGACTTCCCCAACATCGGGAACAATCTTCCTGCATCTAGCCTTAAGAAGATCGGGTAGATGCACAGAGTCCCTTGCCCAGACTAGGTGAATCGAGGACCAGAGGGCATAGGTTTAAGATGAATGGGAAAATATTTCATAGAAATGGTGGCAAGGTGGCGCAGCGGTAGAGTTGCTGCCTTACAGAGCCAGTAGACCCGGGTTCGATCCCAACAACGGGTGCTGCCTGTACGGAGTTTGTACATTTTCCCTGTGACCTGCGGGGATTTCTCCGAGATCTTCGGTGGATAAAAATGCTGGAGAAACTCAGCAGGTGCGGCGGCATGTATGGAGCGAAGGAATAGGTGGCGTTTCGGGTCGAGACCCTTCTTCTGAAATCATCGGTTTCCTCCCACATTCCAAAAGCATGCAGGTTTGTTGGTTAATTGATTTGGTGTTATTGTAAATTGTCCCTACTGTCCATTCAAGAGGCTCACAGGTATTGTGCAGTGATCAACAGTCTGACGGCTGTTGGGAAGAAGATATTCTTGAACCTAGTGTTTAGTTTAGTTCAGAGTTACAGCGTGGATGCCCCAAGCCCTTCGGGCACTAGGGACAATTTAGATTCATAGCAACCCCAATTAACCGACAAACCTGTACGTCTTTGTAGTGTGGGAGGAAAACCAAAGATCATGGAGAAAACCCACGCAGGTCACGGGAAGCACATACGAACTCCGTACAGACAAGGGCCCGTAGTCAGGATCGAACCCGGGTCCCCGGCGCTGCAAGTGCTTTAAGGCAACAATTCTACCGCTGCGCCACCGTACCGCTCTGGAGAAAAAAGATGGCCGGTGTTTCAGTTTCAAACTCCCAACGCTAAACGCCACGCGTTCCTTTTTCTCCCCAGAGATGCTGCATGGCTCGCAGAGTTCCTCCAGCACTTTGTGTCTTTCTTCCGTATCAACCAGCATCTGCAGTTCCTCGTTTCCACAGCACGGCAGGGTCATGTTGAGGGGAGGCGGGAAGGATTAGCATTTTAGGCTCTCTGTCACCGTGGGGTGCTTTGTTTATGCTGGTCCCAAGGTGAAAACGTTCCCCCGCAATAAAACATGCCAAGCTGACATCTCGGAGAAAACCAAACAATCAGAAGGAAACACATTCACACTTTCAATGAGGCAAATCAAAAGCAAATAAATTGCCTTTTGCTGTGCCTGCTTGTCTGCTCCTTGCAGCAGAAGAATTTTCATTTAAATGCTGATTTCTCAAAGGTTATTTGCTCCTGATGATGTTATTTATTTGCTCCCCCTCCCGAATCATTCCAATTTGACATTGCAGTGTAACATGAGAGGGAGAGGAATGATTAGATAGATAGATAGATAGATAGATAGATAGATAGATAGATAGATAGATAGATAGATAGATAGATAGATAGATAGATAGATAGATAGATAGATAGATAGATAGATAGATAGATAGATAGATGTACACAGAATCAGGCCCTTCGGCCCTCCTCTGGCAGCTTGTTCCATACACCCACCCTTTGTGTGAAAAAGTTACACCTCGGATTCCTTGTACATCAGTCACTGAAATGACCATGCTGGTACAAGCAGGCAGTGAAGAGAGCAAATGGCATGTTGGCCTCAACAAGAGAAGTTGAGTATAGGAGCAAAGAGGTTCTGCAGTTGTACAGAGCCCTAGTGAGACCACACCTGGAGTATTGTGTGCAGTTTTGCTCTCCAAATTTGAGGAAGGACATTCTTGCTATTGAGGGGGTGCAGCGTAGGTTTACAAGGTTAATTCACGGGATGGCGAGACTGTCATATGTTGAAAGAATGGAGTCACTGTGCTTGTATACTCTGGGATTTACAAGGATGAGAGGGAATCTTATTGAAACATTATAAGATTATTAAGGGATTGGACACGCTAGAGGCAGGAAACATGTTCCTGATGTTGGGGAGTCCAGAACCAGGGGCCACAGTTAAAGATAAGGGGCAGGCTCTTTAAAACGGAGATGGGGGAACACTTTCTCACCCAGAGAGTTGTGAGTCTGTGGAATTCTCTGCCTCAGAAGGTGATTGTGCCGATTCTCAAGGTGCTTTCAAGTGAGAGTTAGAATGATGAAATAGCTGCCCATTCTGTCTTTTCATCTTTTTCAAAAAACCATGTTCAAAAATCTCCTTTTATTCTTAAAGTCTTGTTATTTGTCTTCTTCCTATTTTTATCTTCACACAGTGCCCGTTTAGGTCACCAAGCCCAGAGGTTTGAGATCAGAATCGATGTCAGCTGCCTTCTGTCAGGCACAAAAGAGGATTAGGCTGCTGCACAATCACTGAAGGTGTGTTGTCTAACGTTGAATTATCATCATAGGGTCATGTCATAGGAGCAGAATTAGGTCATTCTGCCCACCAAGCCTACTCCGCCATTCAATCAATAGACAATAGACAAAAGGTGCAGGAGTAGGCCATTCGGCCCTTCGAGCGAGACCTTCCACAGATTCACCACCCTCTGACTAAAGAAATTCCTCCTCTTCTCCTGCTTAAAGGAACATCTTTTAATACTGAGGCTGTGACCTCTAGTGCTGGACTCTCCCACTAGTGGAAACATCCTCTCCTCATCCACTCTATCCAGGCCTTTCACTATTCTGTAAGTTTCAATGCGGTCCATCGCCCCCAGCCCCCCTCATTCTTCTAAACTCCAGCGAGTCCAGGCCCAGTGCCGACATTTGTTCATCATTTGCTAACCCATTCATTCCAGGGATCATTCTTGGAAACCTCCTCTGGACCCTCTCCAGAGCCGGCATATCCTTCCTCCGATACGGGGACCAAAATTGCTCACAATATTCCAAATGCGGCCTGACCAGCATCATATGTTTTGTCCCGTACGGGATCGCCCTTGTCCCGTATTTGACCGCTACTACTCGGGTCGAGGGGACTGTCGGGTCGGAGCGCCACGTCCGGCCCCCGCCTCACCCGTCCCGACGTAGTGCAGCCCATGGAGTGCAGCAGCAGCAGCAGCAGCAGCAGCAGCAGCAGCAGCAGCAGCAGCGCCTCGCCCGTGGCCCCGTCGGTCGGTCGGCAGCCCGGCCAGCTGTCCGACCTTCGGACCTTCGCTTACCGCCGACACCACCACCACCCCTCCTTCTCACGGCCGATCATCGGTTCACGAGTTGGACGGGGCGCCGGACTTTGCGCGGCCCGGGCCAAAACTCCTCAGCTGGCCCGCCGGCTGGGCTTTGTGTACAGTCCAGCACCCGGGGCCAACTCATCATTCACCCAGACACGGCCCAGTCGGTCAACGAATTGCCGTGGGGAATTTGACCCTTATTTTGACCTTTCCTCCCTTATTTGGGAATGAACAAGTTGGCGACTCTAGTGAGGGGTGACCTCACCTTGGCTGTCAGGCAGCAACTCTACCGTAACTCTACTGTAAGGGGCAACCATGCCGTCCGTCCCCTGTGTCCGACTCTGAACACAAAGAGTGCTCACCTTATCTATGCCCCTGATGTTATTATAAACCTCTGTAAAGGTCACCCCTCCACCTGCTACACTCGAGAGAAAACTGCACCAGTCTATCTAATCTCTCTATAATATAACTCAAGCTGTTCAGTCCATGAATGTCAAAACAAAACAAAACAAAACAAAAAAATTCACCGCATACTTTAAAATGCAAAAATATAATACAATGCTGTTTACACCACCGAACATACTTGAAAAACATTACTAGAAAATAACTTGGTTTAGCAATGCCTTTCAAACAAATAGGATCCGGCTTCTCACACCGAAGATAGACACAAAATGCTGGAGTAACTCAGCGACATCAGGCGGCATCTCTGGAGAGAAGGGATGGGTGACCTTTCTGGTCGAGACTGCGTGCCTCCCTTGATTAAATATTACTGATTGTACACTGCGTTGCCACCTTCCCCCTCAGCTAACTTCTACATTTCCTTATCACCATCTACTTTGATCTGTTGTTTTCACACCTCACCCTTCTATATCTGAGGAAGGATGTGCTAGGCTCTGGAGAGGGTCCACAGGAGGTTTACAAGAACGATGGTGGGGACCTCATTGAATCAAACAGAACGGTGAAAGGCTTGAGAAAACTCAGCGGTTGAGGCAGCATCTATGGAGCGAAGGAAATAGGCAACGTTTCGGGTTGAAACCCTTCGGGTTTCGACCCGAAACGTTACCTATTTCCTTCGCTCCATAGATGCTGCCTCACCCGCTGAGGTTCTCCAGCATTTTTGTCTACCTTCGATCGTGTCGCCCTTGTGGCTAAAGGGATCAGGGGGTATGGAGAAACATAGAAACATAGAAATTAGGTGCAGGAGTAGGCCATTCGGCCCTTCGAGCCTGCACCGCCATTCAATATGATCATGGCTGATCATCCAACTCAGTATCCCGTACCTGCCTTCTCTCCATACCCCCTGATCCCCTTAGCCACAAGGCCCACATCTAACTCCCTCTTAAATATAGCCAATGAACTGGCCTCGACTACCCTCTGCGGCAGAGAGTTCCAGAGATTCACCGCTCTCTGTGTGAAAAAAAGTTCTTCTCATCTCGGTTTTAAAGGATTTCCCCCTTATCCTTAAGCTGTGACCCCTTGTCCTGGACTTCCCCAACATCGGGAACAATCTTCCTGCCTCTAGCCTGTCGAACCCCTTAAGAATTTTGTAAATTTCTATAAGATCCCCTCTCAATCTCCTAAATTCTAGAGAGTGTAAACCAAGTCTATCCAGTCTTGAAAGGCTTGAGAAAACTCAGCGGGTGAGGCAGCATCTATGGAGCGAAGGAAATAGGCAACGTTTCAGGTTTCGACTCGAAACGTTGCCTATTTCCTTCGCTCCATAGATGCTGCCTCACCCGCTGAGGTTCTCCAGCATTTTTGTCTACCTTCGATCATGTGGCCCTTGTGGCTAAAGGGATAAGGGGGTATGGAGAGAAGGCAGGTACAGGATACTGAGTTGGATAATCAGCCATGATCATATTGAATGGCGGTGCAGGCTCGAAGGGCCGAATGGCCTACTCCTGCACCTATTTTCAATGTTTCTATATTTCCAGCATCTGCAGTTCTGTCTTAAACACAATGAAAGGAAAGAGTAGATGTGGAGAGGATGTTTCCACTAGTGGGAGAGTCTAAGACTAGAGGTCACAGCCTCAGTATCAAAGGAAGTTATTTGAGGAGAATGAGGAGAAATTTCTTTCGTCAGAGGCTGATGATTTTTGAAAATATTCTTTGCCACAGAAGGCTGTGGAGGCTAAGTCAGTAGATAAGGCAGCGATAGATAGATTCTTGATTACTACAGGTGTCAGAGGTTACGTGGAAAAGGCACGAGAATGGGGTTAGGAGGGAGAGATAGATCAGCCATGATTGAATGGCAGAGTAGACTTGATGGGCCGAATGGTCTAATTTTTCTCCTATCACTTATGACCTTATGACCTCTGGACTCCCTCTCAGTCTGAAGAAGATCCCTGACCCGAAATGTCACCCATTCCTTCTATCCAGGGATGCTGCCCGTCCCGCTGAGTTACTCCAGCATTTGGTGTCTATCTTCAGTGTTTAGCCAGCATCTGCAGTTCCCCCCTCACCACCCCGTCCTACAGCCTGCTTTCGATGCAAACCGTTTGTCTTCAGTGGCAAGGTTTATCAAGCTGCTGTCCCCTCGTGAGTTCTAAGCTGTCCTTCAAGCATCTTGCACTAATTTATTTTGAGTTGAATATTTCACCCCAGAGTTTTAAACAATTTGAGGGTCAAACTGATAATCGTTTACCTCCCTGAGGGACAGTAATGAGCCAGATGTACATTTGCAGTGATTTGGTTAACGTTCCTCAGATTCGTTTTTGCCCCAGTTTTATCTAACTTGCTGCCGAATGTCAAGGGCAGGTGGTCACACACTCTTTTGTTGTTCAGATTAGTTTATTGTCACGTGTACCCATGTGCAGTGTAAAGCTTTGTGTTGTATCCTAACCACTCAGCAGACAGACAATACATGATTTCAACCGATCCATTTACAGATACATGATAAGGGAATAACGTTTACTGCAAGGCAAAGCCAGTAAAGTCTGATCAAGGATAGTCCAAGTGTTTAAGAAGGAACAGCAGATGCTGGAAAAATCGAAAGTAGACAAAGAAACTCAGCGGGTGAGGCAGCATCCATGCAGAAATGGAGAAGGCGACGTTTTGGGTCCATATAATAACCATATAACAATTACAGCACGGAAACAGGCCATCTCGACCCTTCTAGTCCATGCCGAACACGTATTCTCCCCTAGTCCCATACACCTGCGTTCAGACCATAACCCTCCATACCTTTCCCGTCCATATAACTATCCAATTTATTTTTAAATGATAAAAACGAACCTGCCTCCACCACCTTCACTGGAAGCTCATTCCACACAGCTACCACTCTCTGAGTAAAGAAGTTCCCCCTCATGTTACCCCTAAACTTCTGTCCCTTAATTCTCAAGTCATGTCCCCTTGTTTGCATCTTCCCTACTCTCAGTGGGAAAAGCTTATCCACGTCAACTCTGTCTATCCCTCTCATCATTTTAAAGACCTCTATCAAGTCCCCCCCTTAACCTTCTGCGCTCCAAAGAATAAAGCCCTAACTTGTTCAACCTTTCTCTGGAACTTAGTTGCTGAAACCCAGGCAACATTCGAGTAAATCTCCTCTGTACTCTCTCTATTTTGTTGACATAAAGGGTCGAGACCCTTCTTCAGACTAATGTTGGGGGGGCGGGAAATGAAAGGAAGAGGCGGAGTCAGTAGGTATGTGGGAGAGCTGGGGAGGGGAGGGGAGGGAGGGAGGGAGAAAGCAAGGACTACCTGAAATTAGAGAAGTCAATGTTCATACCGTTGGGGTGTTAACTACCCAAGCAAAATATGAGGTGTTGTTCCTCTAAGTTGCGCTGTGCCTCAATCTGGCCATGGAGGAGGCCAGTCCGAGGGTCACCTATGAGGTAGATAATAGTTCAGCACTGCTCTCTGGTTGTGGTAGTATGATTCAGTTGCCTGATAACAGCTGGGAGGAAACGTGTCCTGAATCTGGAGGTGTGCGTTTTCACACTTCTGTACCTCTTGCCTGATGGGAGAGGGGAGAAGAGGGAGTGGCCGGGGTGTGACCTTGGTTCTTGGTCTCTTGGTCCTCCAAAATATTCCAAATGGAATTTAATCTGGAGGTGGTGAAGGGGGGGGGGTTTAAGCCAGAAAGGGTTTTTGGGAAGAAAGAGCTACTTTAAATTTAGTTGCGTCTGGTTGGGTAACTATAGTTGGGTGGAGATTATTCCATGCTTTAATTGTGCGGGGGAAGAACGAATTGCTGTACACATCTGTCTTTGTAGCTGGGATCACAAATTGGATCGAATGCCCTCGTCTGCTCCTAATTGGTTTGGGTTTGGTGTAGGTTTTGTAGTCTATGTCGAGCTGACCATTTAACATTTTGTAAAAACAGGTCAAACGGTGAGCTTCACGTCTGTGTGTGTCTTGGAGAGGGTTCCTTCCACCCCGACCAGAGAATTCAGAAGTTTGGTGACACTCGCTTCTCTCTCATAGGTGTTAGTAACAAATCGAGCTGCCTGTCTTTGGACACGTTCGATGGAAGAAATGTTTTTATTTGTGTATGGGTCCCATGCTGCAACTGCGTAGTCCAAATGAGGTCTAACGAGGGTGAAGTATAGCTTCTCCTTGGCAGAAGTTGAACAATGATGAAAGTTGTGCCTCAGAAAGTTTAGGACACCTGTTGCTTTCACCGTTGCAGGATGAGTCTGACCATTCCAACGCAGATCATTCTGCAATTTGATGCCAAGATACTTGGTTTGTTTGGATTCTTCAAGGGTGACACCAAGTATATTGTAAGATGTTTCGCCTGGATTCCCCTTTCTGGTGACACGCATGGTTTCACATTTGGAAGGGTTGGCCCATTGTTGTGACCACTCAACCATAGTATCGAGATCCTTTTGGAGAGCATCTTTATCATCAGCTGACTTAATTGGACGGTACAGCAAACAATCATCAGCGAATAGTCTGGTTGTACTTTCGACTTTTTCATGGATGTCATTTATGTAAAGCAAAAATAGGTGTGGACCAAGTACTGTGGCCTGTGGTGTACCACTCAACACTGGATGCCAATTGGAGCTCTTTCCGTTCACATACACACACACGCTGAAGACGTTTTGTCAGGAAACTGGAATCCATCGTTTCGTGTTGGAACGAATACTATAGAAGTCAAGTTTCCGAAGCAGTCTCTGGTGTGGGATGACATCAAATGCTTTAGAAAAGTCTAGCACTACTAAATCCGTGATGACGTTACTATCAAGGTGCTTGGCCAGGTCATTTGTCGTCAGGTTAGGCTGAGACCCGCATGACCTATGCCTCCTAAATGCATGTTGGTTGTCGGCCAGAATATTATGTTTGCTCACGTGTCGCATCAGATTACTATCAATGATATGCTCCAGCAATTTGCAGCAAGTACTTCTTAGTGAAACAGGATGATAATTCGCTGGGTTGGTGGTTGAACCCTTCTTAAAGAGAGGAGTGATGTTAGCTTTCCTCCAATCCAGCGGAACATCACCTGAGTCAAGCAATTGTTGAAAAATCAACTGCAAAACTGGAGCCAGTTCTTCGGCTGCGATCGTGAGGGCTTGATTCTGTATCTGATCTGGTCCAATTGCTTTTGTGGTATTAATGTTGAGCAACTGGTCCTTGATTATGCTGCTGGCCTTGCCGAGGCAGCGTGAGGTATACATGGACTCAATAAAGTTGGAACACCTTCCCTTTTATACTTAAACTAATGAAGTTCCTTATTTACTCGTCCAATCTACCAGGTTTAGGACTAGATAACACACACACACACACACACACACACACACACACACACACACACACACACACACACACACACACACACACACACACACACACACACACACACACACACACACACACACACACACACACACACACACACACACACACACACACACATATACATATATGTATATACGTGTTCTCCCTTTGCCCATCAAACAGACAGCAGCCATGAGTCAGGATCAAACCCGGGTCAGGACTAGGCTTCAACCATCCAGGCATCATTTTGTGACCAGATAACAGAATACAGGGAGTTAAGACTTTAGTCCTTGGAGAGTAGGAGCATGAGGGATCAGTTAGAGGTGTTCAAAATCATGAGCGGAATAGTTCAGATAAATGCAGAGAGACTCTTGCCCAAAGTAGGGGAATCGAAAACCAGAGGACATAGGTATAAGGTGAAGGGGGAATGATTTAATAGAAACCTGAGGGGTAATCTTTTTTACACAAAGGATGGTGGGTGTATTTTTTTTTGTTCCTGTCTACATATCTTCTATTCTTAAATTTTGCAATGGGACCTGGCTCGACTACCTCATGGTGGTGCAGCGGTAGAGTTGCTGCCTCACAGTGTCAGAGACTCAGGTTCAATTGTGACTATGGGCGCTGTTTGCACAGAGTTCGTGTGTTCTCCCCGTGTGTGGATTTTCTCCGAAATCTCCGGTTTCCTCCCTCAATCCGAAGACGCACAGGTCTGAAGAAGGGTCTCGACCCAAAATGTCATCTATTCCTTTTCTCCAGAGATGCTGTCTGACCCGTTGAGTTATAGACAATAGACAACAGAGAATAGACAATAGGTGCAGGAGTAGGCCATTCGGCCCTTTGAGCCAGCACCGCCATTCAATGTGATCATGGTGTGATCAAAGACGGTGGCGCTGCCTTAGCAGTTGCGTCTCGCCTGCAGTCTGTCTGTTTTTTTTTTCTTTTTGTGTGTTGTTGTTTTGGCCTGTTTAGTTGATTTTTGGTTTATTATGTTGTGTATGTGGGGGGGGGGAGGTGTGGGAGGAACACGCTTTTGGTCTCTTCCTTCGGGGGATGTGACTTCTTTTGTCGTATCCCCCGTCTCCGCCTGCGCCGAGGCCTAATGGCAGAGCGGCGGCTTTGACAGCGGCAGCGGCCACACGGCATCGGAGCTGGAGCAGCGGCAGCGGCGGCGACCTGGCCTCGGAGCGGTAGCAGCGGCAGCGGCGGCCTGGCCTCGGAGCTGGGAGCAGCGGTAGCGGCCACACGGCATCGGAGCCGGAGCAGCGGTAGCGGCGGCCTGGCTTCGGAACTGGGACAGCGGCGACCAGAACTCGGAGCTGGGGCACGTTCCGGCGGCAGCGGCCACTCGACCCGACCGCGGGCCCAGTGGACGACAGCGGCGGCTGGGACAGCGGCAGCGGCCTCTGCGCAGAGGGCGAATAAGAAGGGATGAGACAAAGACTTAAGACTTTTGCCTTCCTCCACAGTGAGGAGGTGCCTGGTGAACTCACTGTGGTGGATGTTAATTTGTGTTTATTGTGTGTTTTTTCATTTTTACTATATGTAGGACTGCAAGGCAACAACATTTCATTCAGACTGCAATGTCTGAATGACAATAAAAGCTACTTAATACTTGATACTTGATCATCCCAATCAGTACCCCGTTCCTGCCTTCTCCCCATATCCCCTGACTGTGCTAATTTTTAAGAGCTCTATCTAGCTCTGTCTTGAAAGCATCCAGAGAACCTGCCTACACCGCACTCCGAGGCAGAGAATTCCATAGATTCACCACTCTCTGTGAGAAAAAGTGTTTCCTCGTCTCCGTTCTAAATGGCGTACCCCTTATTCTTATGCTTCTCCAGCTTTTTGTGTCTCTCTTACGTTTGTAGGTTAATTGATTTAATGGTTTATGTGTCATTCCTAACTGTGTCACTGTATGTCAAGTTGTCACTTGCGGGCGGAGCACCAAGGCAAATTCCTTGTATGTGAATACTTGTCCAATAAACAGATTCATTCATAAACGTATTCATTGATAATTGTATAAATGTAAAATTGTTCCTTGTGCGTGTAGGATAGTGTTAGTGCGCGGAGATCACGGGCCTGTGCAGATTTGGTGGGCCGAAGGGCCTGTTTCTACACTATAGCTCCAAACCAAACTAAGATAAACTAAACACAAGTTCTCCAGACAGTGACAAATTGAAGTGCTGTGTCTTGTCCTCTCCAGCTACAGCTCTTCACAAACTGCAAACCCCTGCCAAACTGTTATAGGACTGACCTGTTTACAAAGTCAGATAGTGAGATTGAAAATAGAATGCAATAATTAATATTTGACAGAACATTTAGCTTTGGCCCATTTAATACTCGTGTTTAGTTTACTTTAGATATACAGCGTGGAAACAGGCCTTTCGGCACACCAAGTCCACGTCGACCAGCGATCCCCGCACACGAACACAACCCTACACACACTCGGGACAATTTTACATTGATACCAAGCCAATTAACCTACAAATCTGTACGTCTTTGGAGTGTGGGAGGAAACTGGAGATCGCGGAGAAAACCCACGCGGGTTACAGGGAGAACGTACAAACTCCATGCAGGCAGCACCCATAGTCAGGATCGAACCTGGGTCTCTGGTGCTGTAAGGCAGCAACTCTACCGCTGCACCACCATGCCACTTGTGTTAAGTGTTCTGGATATTAGCCAGGTGAGAGTTTTAATGGCCTCGATGGTGAATCCTTAACTGATCCCATAGTATCACCGAATATAGAGTCATGCAACAGGCAAACAGGCCCTTTGGCCCAACATGCCCACACTGACCAACATGGCCCCTTCCACTCCAATGACGAACAGGTTTGTAGGTTAGGTTACACAGAAAAGCTGGAGAAACTCAGCGGGTGCAGCAGCATCTATGGAGCGAAGGAAATAGGCAACGTTTCGGGCCGAAACCCTTCTTCAGACTGATCGGGGGTGGGGGTGGGTCGGGACAAGAAAGGGAAAAGGAGGAGTAGCCAGAAGGCTGGAGGGTGGGAGGAGACAGCAGGGGGGCTGAGGAAGGGGAGGAGACAGCAAGGACTAACAGAATTGGGAGAATTCGATGTTCATGCCCCGGGGGTGTAGACTCCCCAACGCTGAGTTTCTCCAGCTTTTCTGTGTAACCTTCGATTCTCCAGCATCTGCAGTTCCCTCTTAAACACAGGTTTGTAGGTTAATTGGCTTGGTAAATAGTAAGATTAAACGAGAACTTACCAGTTTGAAGTTTGATTGTTATTTTATGAGGAGTAACGTTGAGGGAATACATGAAGAACCCCGCCAGGACGCATGTGTGGCATTCTTCAAAGCAGTGGTGTGAAATCACAGCTAACTGTAATGACTAAACATAGTAAGATTAGAGAAGTGACATGTGGTCGATACTTGCAGCTATTTTAGGGTCCAGGTTTTGGCCAGTTTGGTCGGGTTGAATGGACTGGGACACCATATCCAATAGATGTTCTTGCACCCCATGCACACTAGGGGTATGTTCTACACACCCCTCTTCAGGGTCAGCCCAGAATGGACCCTCCGTGCTCCCCTCTGATGAGGGAGAAGCACTGTGCAGCCCCACAAGAGGTATTGCTGTAGGATGTACTAGCTGCCCACTGTGACTAGTCTCCATCTCCCGGAACCTGCCACTTTGGAGTATTTACTCCAACAGCCGATCCAACCGGCTCCAATGCTCTCGGGCACAGGCCACTCGCGGCTGCTCCTGTTCCTGAAGCCGCTCCAACCGGCCCCAATGCTCACGGGCACTGGCCGCTCGCGGCTGTTCAAAGTCGGACTCATCGGAGTCAACGACTCTGTCAGTTTTTTGCTTCGCTCTACCGCCCGGCCGCGGTGTTGATTTGGCCGGTGCGGGGACGAAGTCGGGCACAGCTGTTCCCATTGCAGGAGTTTGATGTGCCGTTGGCTGCTGCTGGCTGCCCGCAACCCCGCGGTTCTCCCCAGCCAGCTTTTTCGCAGCCTTCTTGTTTCTCTTGGATCTGTCCATGCCTCCACCTGTGATAAACCAAGTGGAAAGAACGCAGGTTACACAAAAAAGCTGGAGAAACTCAGCGGGTGCAGCAGCATCTATGGAGCGAA
Organism: Leucoraja erinaceus; assembly: GCF_028641065.1. Classification (NCBI taxonomy): domain Eukaryota; kingdom Metazoa; phylum Chordata; class Chondrichthyes; order Rajiformes; family Rajidae; genus Leucoraja; species Leucoraja erinaceus. The sequence continues at coordinate 61,262 of NW_026575440.1, forward strand.
GGAAATAGGCAACGTTTCGGGCCGAAACCCTCCTTCAGACTGATCGGGGGCGGGGGTGGGTGGGGACAAGAAAGGGAAAAAGGAGGAGGAGCCAGAAGGCTGGGGGGATGGGAGGAGACAGCAGGGGGGCTGAGGAAGGGGAGGAGACAGCAAGGACTAACAAAATTGGGAGAATTCGATGTTCATGCCCCCGGGGTGCAGACTCCCCAAACGGAAATATGAGGTGCTGTTCCTCCAATTTCCGGTGCTGCTCGCTGTGGCCATGGAGGAGACCCAGGACAGAGAGGTCGGAGGCGGAGTGGGAGGGGGAGTTGAAGTGCTGAGCCACCGGGAAGTCAGCTTGGTTATTGCGGACCGAGCGGAGGTGTTCGGCGAAAGAACGCAGAGTCTCCTTACCTCCTGTTCCCGGCTTTCAAATTCTGCCGCTAAGGGGAACGTCCTTCCCCCTGCTGTGACTCGTTGCAATGTGTGTAGCGATATGACACGCATGCGTCCTGGCGGGGTTCTTCACGTAGTCACGCACGTGACTCCGAAGTAAAATGTAAAAATTGTCCCTAGTGTGTGTAGGATAGTGTTAATAGGCGGGGATTGCTGGTCGATGCGGAACCGGTGGGCCGAAGGGCCTGTTTCCGCGCTGTATCTCTAAATTAAACTAAACTAAACTAAACTAAACTAAACTAAACTAAACTAAACTAAACTAAACTAAACTAAACTAAACTAAACTAAACTAAACTAAACTTGTTTCACCTGCCTGCGTTTAGCCCATATCCCACTAAACCTGTCCTATCCGTGCACCTGTCGAAATGCTTCTTAAATGTTGCGATAGTCCCTGTCTCAACTACCTCCTCCGGCAGCTTGCAGTTCGTTCCATACACCCACCAGCCCTTGTGTGAAAAAGTTATATCACCGATTCCTATTAAACCTTCTTCCCCCCTCAACCCCCCCCCCCCCCCCCCCCCCCCACACCCCCACCCCCCCCCAACCTTAAAATGTATTGTGTATTTTTTTTTTCAGATTTTACTTTAGTTTAGAGACACATCCCTTTGCCCCACCGAGTCCACACTAGTTCCATGTTATTCCCATTTTGCATCCTACACATTGGGGCCAATTTACAGAAGTCAAGTAACTTACAAACCTGCAATTTGGTCAAGAATAAGGGGTAAGCCATTTAGAACGGAGACGAGGAAACAGAGAGTTGTGAGTCTGTGGAATTCTCTGCCTCAGAGGGCGGTGGAGGCCGGTTCTCTGGATACTTTCAAGAGAGAGCTAGATAGGGCTCAAATGGGCCGAATGGCCTACTCCTGCACCTTTTTTTCTATTTCTATTTCCATATCTTTGGACCGTGTGGGTTTGCAAGTTCATCCGCCTCTGCAAATTGTTCCCCTAGTTTGTCGGGAGTGGGAAAACGTAGAACTAGTGTGAACGGGCGATGAATGGTCAGAATGGATTCGGTGGGCCGAAGGGCCTGTCCCCATGCTGTACCTCCAGGCTAAACTAAGCCCCAACTTCACCAGCCTATCGACAAAATTAACATGTATCATCCCCAGAATCATTTCAGCTCATCCTCCAGCTCTCGCTCTAGTCTAAAACATAGCGAGTGCAACTCAGGAATGGTCTGAGTTGTCCACCCACTCTCCAATCAATACGCTTTTAGAAAGTGTGATATTTTAATTAACATTCAGGATCGGATGGAGTGAGGTGTTTAATGTGTTTTTGAATCATTTTTTGACATTTTTCATATATTTTACAATGATGTAACTACACTCCAGCTATATTTAAATACTGTTGATCAGGGGCGGCACGGTGGCGCAGCGGTAGAGTTGCTGCCTCACAGCGCCGGAGACCCGGGTTCGATCCTGACCACGGGTGCTTGTCAAGATGGAGATTTACGTTCTCCCCGTGACCTGCGCCATTTTTTCCAAGATCTTCAGTTTCCTCCCACACTCCAATGACATCGAGGTTAATTGGCTTCAGTAAAAATTGTAAATTGTCCCGAGTGTGTGTAGGGAAGTGTAAAGGGCCTGTCCCACTTGGCCGTGATTTACGCGGCAGGACGGTAGTGACTGACGCGAGACGGCCATGCGTCCGCGCAGCCGTCTGGAGCGAGTGAGCCCAAGGCCGCGCTCGGCGATCGTTTGCCTGCTTCTGCTGCTGTTGGAGGCGAGACGTTGCACCACGCCACGCCACCCGTCCCACTTTGGCCGTCAGTTACGCGACAGGCTGGTGGAGCGCGAATATTTCGCGCAGAACAAACTCCTGGAGCGCTGCACGATACCGCGCACAACTCCACACTCCTCCACACCGCTCCATGCGCCCGTCCCGTGCTATCCACAGCGCTACCCACTTTCACACAGAGAGCGGTGAATCTGTGGAATTCTCAGCCACAGAAGGTAGTTGAGGCCAGTTCATTGGCTATATTTAAGAGGGAGTTAGATGTGGCCCTTGTGGATAGGGTGAGCTTTATTAAATATCTGGGAGTCCACATCTCCGAGGATATGACATGGGCATCACACGCCTCAGCACTCGTGAGTAAGGCAAGGCAGCGCCTTTACCACCTCAGGCAATTGAGGAAATTCAGAGTGTCTCCGAGGATCCTCCAGTGCTTCTACGCAGCGGCGGTGGAAAGCATCTTGTCCGGGAACATTACCATCTGGTTTGGGAACTGCTCTGCCCAGGGCAAGAAGGCTCTGCAGAGAGTAGTGCGTTCGGCCGAACGCACTATGGGAACTTCACTCGCCCCCCTGCAGGAACTATGCATCAGGAGGTGCAACTCCAGAGCCAACAATATCATGAGAGACCCCTTCCACCCCTGCAACGGACTGTTCCAGCTGCTACGGTCAGGCAAACGCCTCCGTTGCCATGCGGTGAGAACGGAGAGGTTGAGAAGGAGTTTCTTCCCAGAGGCCATTCAGACTGTAAACGCCTATCTCACCAGGGACTAACTCTACAGAACGTTTTTCCTTCCATTATTTATTATGTAAAAGAATATGTGTGTTATGATTGTGTTTATAGTTTGTTTGGTTGTTTGTCTTTTTGCACAAAAGTCCGCGAGCATTGCCACTTTCATTTCACTGCACATCTCGTATGTGTATGTGACAAATAAACTTGACTTGACTTGACTTGACTTGTGGCTAAAGGGATCAGGGGGTATGGAGAGGAGGCAGGTACAGGATACTGAGTTGGATGATCAGCCATGATCATATTGAATAGCGGTGCAGGCTCGAAGGGCCGAATGGCCTACTCCTGCAAATATTTTCTATGTTTCTATGTTTCTACCCACACGCTACCAGGTTGCTTAAATGACGCGCAGATGACGGCCAAGTGGGACAGGCCCTTTAATGTGCGGGGATCATTGAACGGTGGACCGATGGGGCCAGTTTCCACGCTGTATCTCTAACACTAAAAAACTAAAACTAAAATTAAATTAGAAAGATGTAGAAACAGAGAAATGTTCTAGAGAATGGAGCGGCTGGGCGTGTAAACTCTGGAGTTTAGGAGGATGAGAGGGCATCTCATTGAAACATATAAGATTATTAAGGGTTTGGACACGCTAGGGGCAGGAGACATGTTCCCAAAGTTGGGGAAGTCCAGAACCAGTTTAAGAATAAGGAGTCGGCCATTTAGAACGGAGATGAGGAAACACTTTTTCACACAGAGTTGTGAGTCTGTGGAATTCTCTGCCTCAGAGGGTGGTGGAGGCCAGTTCTCTGGATACTTTCAAGACAGAGCTAGACAGGGCTCTTAAAAATAGCGGAGTCAGGAGATATGGGGAGAAGGCAGGAACGGGGTACTGATTGGGGATGATCGACCATGATCACATTGAATGACAGTGCTGGCTTGAAGGGCCGAATGGCCTCTACTCCTGCACCTATTGTCTATTGTCTATTATCTATTGCCTATAAATTTCCTAGAAATTTTCTAACCAAGTAATTCACTTGTCATTATATTTCCATCACGTGGTCATTTTTGACTAGCATTTTTTTGATTCAGCATGAAAACAGGCCCTTCAGCCCACCGAATCTATACTGGCCCTCTTCACCCGCTCACACTAGTCTAGTTTAGTTTAGTTTAGTTTAGTTTAGTTCAGTTTAAACTAAGCTAAACTAAGCTCACAGAGAGAAAAAAAGCACCTGATCTCCAGTTTAAATGGGAAATCCTTAATTTATAAATCAGACGCCAATCCTATACATAGTGACAGATTTTCATATCGTTCAAGGGACCATTCTTCTAGTTACTATGATTGAAGGCAGGGGGTTCAGGAGATAATCGAAACGCACTCACGAGTTCTCAACGAGTCATTCAATGCCGTCCAAAGATATATCTTCCAAACACATTCTCTTAATATATTGTTTTTAGTGAAAAACAGTAAGATATACATCCAAACTTTCTCTTGTATAAATACATTTTGATCGAACTTGTGCATGGACAAAACCTATGACCTCTTCCCTATGCTTCTTCAAAACTAAACTAACTAATTACTAGGGAGCCAGCACGAGAGTCCCAGCCGCAAACACGCCTCCGACTACGTGTAAATCCCACCCACATAATTACAGGCAGATAAAATGTAAAGGTAATAGCCCAGTCCCACTGTACGAGTTCATTCCAAGAGTTCTCCCGAGTTTGCCCTGATTCGAACTCGGAGATTTACGGTAATGGCCACTCGTCGGTACTCGGGGCTCTCGTGGACGTTTTCCAACCAGTTGAAAAATGTTCACGAGTCTTCCCGTGTTTACCTGCCGTTAGCGAGTCTTCCCGAGTACCTGCCGTTAGCGTTACGAGCCGGTAAGTGACGTCCCCGAGCTCCGACGTACCCGCTACGTTCATTCTCCGTGCTTACCACAAGTTTGATTTTTTTTAAAACTCGGGAGAGCTCTTGGAATGAACTCGTACAGTGGGACAGGGCTATAACTGGTTATAGTTACAACATATTGAGTTAAGCTAAGTGGCTACTGCACTATTTCTCTGCAAGTGGAAGCATCCAATACACACCCACCCTGTTGAGTTCCTTCAGGATGGGAGACCATTCAATGAAGTCCCCTCTCTCTCTTTTAATCCCACAAAAACGATTTGCTTATCTTCAGCTGTTGTGTGTGAGTTTTGAGGATCAGAGGCAGAAGGTTTTGAAGTATCTTAGTAGTTCATAAATCAGCTGGTATCAAGCCTGACGGATTGTGTTCTGAGCATTTCCAATTGTTCCAATGCAGATCACTCACAAACACCGCCAATCTCCAGTACACAAAGTGCTGGAGCAACTCAGCGGGACAGGCAGCATCTCTGGAGAGAAGGAATGGGTGACGGTTCGGGTCGAGACCCTTCTTCAGATTCCTGAAGTTTACTTTTACACCTGGTGGCGCAGGTGTAGAGTTGCTGCCTTACAGCGTCGGAGACCCGGGTTGGATCATGACAACAGCTGCTTTCTGTATGGAGTCTGTACGTCTTTCCCGTGACCTGCGTGGGCTTTCTCCGGGTGCTCTGGTCTCCTCCCACACTCCAAAGATGTACAGGTTTGTAGGTTAATTGGCTTGGAATAAATGTAAAATTGTCCCTAATGTGTGTAGGGTAGTGTTAATGTGCGGGGATCGCTGGTCGGCGCGGACTCGGTGGGCCGAAGGGCCTATTTCCACGCTGTATCTCTAAACTAAACCTCCGGTGCAAGTTGCTTCAAGTCACCTTGGTAATTAGATGACTGACCCATCCTCCTATAAAACATCTTGTGTTCCCAATCCTCCAACCAACCTCATTGTGAACTTGAACTTTTTTTATTATCGGCACTGGGCAGCACAAGGGTGCAGCAGTTACAGCTGATGTCTCACAGAGCGAGATACCCAGATTCGATCCTGTCGTATGATCGGCTGTTGTAAGTGAGGAGTTTGCACGTTCTACCCGTGACCGCATGGGTTTCCTCCGGGTGCTCAGGTTTCCTCCCACATTCGTTTTAAATTAGTTTGGTTTATTATTGTCATGTGTACCAAGGTAGAGTGAAAAGCTTTCCAAAGACATGTGGGTTTGTAGGTTCTTAAGTGATAGGAGCAGAATTAGGCCATTCGGCCTATCAATCATGGCTGATCTATCTCTCCCTCTCAACCCCATTCTCCTGCTTTCTCCCCATAACCACTGACATAGGAACCTGTGCTTCAGTGAATTACCCCCTAGCGTGTAGTGACAATAGACAATAGACAATAGGTGCAGGAGTAGGCCATTTAGCCCTTCGAGCCAGCACCGCCATTCAATAGGTGCAGCAGTTACAGCTGATGTTTCTATCTCTATGTAAAAACTTGCTTTGCAATCTCCTTTAATCTTTCCTCCTCTAATCTTAAAGCTGTGCCCTCTATTTTGTCTGTTTAGCCATGATCATATTGAATGGTGCAAGCTCGAAGGGCCGAATGGCCTACTCCTGCACCTAATTTCTATGTTTCTATGTTTAGCTTAAGATACAGCGCGGAAACAGGCCCTTCAGCCCATTGAGTCCGCGCCGACCAGCGATCCCAGCACACTAGCACTACCCTGGTGTGGGAGATCGGAAACTGCACGTGGTCCTCCCTGTCTCGACTATTGCATCAAGCCGACATGCACAAACAGATAGATCAAATAGAACAAGTTGACCTACAACTTTAGGCTGTGCACGCCATACGCAAGAAGAAGAGGCACTACCCTACACACACTAGTGACAATTTACAATTTTACTGAAGCCAATTAACCTTGAGTTAAAACGGTGTCTGAGACGGGCTGGGAAAATCATCAAAGACCCCTCACACCCCAACCATGGACTGTTTGCCCTCCTCCCATCAGGGAGGCGGTACAGGAGCCTCAGGTCACGCACCAGTAGGATGAGGAACAGCTTCTACAACAAGACAATCACATTGCTGAACTCGGAGTCCCGACGATAGATTTCTCTGGTCCCTCCGTCCCCATTGTTTAATTATTCTGTATTTCTTGATTATTCTGTACCTTCCCTCTTTCTATTTTTTTTTTGTTTTCTTTATGTACAACTACTACGGACTGACGCAAAACTGCATTTCGTTGTACTCATACTTGTATTTGTGCGATGACATTAACGTTAAATTGAATTGAATTGAATTGAATAACCTCTTTGGAGCATGGGAGGAAACCGGAGCACCCGGAGAAAACCCACACAAGGTGAACATCCAGACTCCGTACAGACAGCACCCGTAGTCGGGATCGAACCCAGGTCTCTGTGTCCTTTTCAGTCAGTCTGAAGAAGGTTCTCGACCTGCAACAGCACCTATCCATGTTAACCATATAACCATATAACCATATAAGAATTACAGCACGGAAAAGGGCCATCTCGGCCCTACAAGTCCGTGCCGAACAACTTTTTTTCCCTTAGTCCCACCTGCCTGCACTCATACCATAACCCTCCATTCCCTTCTCATCCATATGCCTATCCAATTTATTTTTAAATGATACCAACGAACCTGGCTCCACCACTTCCACTGGGAGCTCATTCCACACAGCCACCACTCTCTGAGTAAAGAAGTTCCCCCTCATATTACCCCTAAACTTCTGTCCCTTAATTCTGAAGTCATGTCCTCTTGTTTGAATCTTCCCTATTCTCAAAGGGAAAAGCTTGTCCACATCAACTCTGTCTATCCCTCTCATCATTTTAAAGACTTCTATCAAGTCCCCCCTTAACCTTTTGCGCTCCAGAGAATAAAGACCTAACTTATTCAACCTTTCTCTGTAACTTAGTTGTTGATACCCAGGCAACATTCTAGTAAACCTCCTCTGTACTCTCTCTATTTTGTTGACATCCTTCCTATAATTGGGCGACCAAAATTGTACCCCATACTACAGATTTGGTCTCACCAATGTCTCTGTGTCCTTTTTTAGTCATTACATCCTAGCTTCTAAGAAGGTTCTCGACCTGAAAAAGGCAGCATACCAAAAGCGTTATCCAGAGATGCTGCCTGACCCCGTTGAGTTACGCCAGCACTCTGTGTCCTTGCTCTCTCTACTTCCCACCACAGCCAAGCATCTTTATCTGAGCTAAAAACCGAAAATGTTTCTAAAAAAAATACTCAATAGTTCATGAAGCACAAATGGGGGGGTAATGAGGGTTAACCTTACTGGTCGTTGACTGACTAGCTGTCACCTCTCCTTGCTTGCCACCAAGATTGTATTTGGCCATCTGAACCGCGGAGAGATACCAGTGATTGAAACTTGGCAGCGTGTGGGATTAGGAATTGGGCAAGAGTCTCCTTTGAGACCATCTGGTGCATTAGCATCTAAAATGTTTGCGGCTAGGCGGTGATCATTGATCTGTGTCCGTTCCTCCACAAGGACTTGTTCCTGCTTGAAAACCCATGCTTTGTGTCAATGAATAATTTAAATTCTCAAGGAGAGACTTTCAAAGATACCTTTGGAGAAGTCAAGTCAACGTTTTGACATCAATACGGGTCCCTGCTGCTTCACAGAATTAAAAAATAAAAATATTACAGGAATATCCATTACTGCAGCCTTTGGAAGGAAACGGCTTCACAAATGAATTCTTAATCATTTTCTTTATTCAAACTAATTGTTGTGACGTACAATATTTCGTCACGGATTAAAAAAATAAAAATATATTGAACGACGTACAGGTCGGCAGGTTAATTGTCTTGGTGAATGTAGAAATAGTTGCTGGTGGGTGTAGGATGGTGTTGATGTGCGGAGATCGCTGGTCGGCGTGGATCCGGTGGGCCGAAGGGCCTGTTTCCGCGCTGTATCCCTAAACTAAACTAAACTAAACCTAAACTAAACTAAACTAAACTAAACCTATCTATTCCCCTCATGGTGTATAAGATCATGAGGGCAATAGATTGCACTTTGACCCAGGATAGGAGAATGGAGAAGAAGGTGAAATAGGTTTAAGGCAGGATTGTAGGTTATGGGCCTGTCCCACTTAGACGATTTTTTTAGGCAACTACAGACGACTAGGCTGTCACCACATGGTTGCCGGGGTGTCGCTTGGACGGCCGTGAGTCGTCTCCGCAGTCGCCCAAAGAGTCGTAGCGTCTTTCTGATCGCCGCTGGATTTTCAACATGTTGAAACATTTTCGGAGACAGTCAGCCAATGAGCGTAGCTTGACTTCTCCTGACGTAGGTGCTGTCGTAGTTCTAATGGATGGGATTTATATAGTGCCTTTCTAGATACTCAAGGCGCTTTACATCGCATTATTCATTCACTCCTCAGTCACACTCGGTGGTGGTGAGCTACTTCTGTAGCCACAGCTGCCCTGGGGCAGACTGACGGAGGCGTGGCTGCTAATCTGCGCCTACGACCCCGACCACCACCAGTCACTCACACACATTCACACACATTCACACGCAGGCAAAGGTGGGTGAAGTGTCTTGCCCCAAGGACACAACGACAGTATGCACTCCAGGCGGGATTCGAACCGGCTACCTTCCGGTTGCCAGCCGAACACTTAGCCCATTGCGCCACCTGTCGTGTAGTAGTTGTCACCAGGTTAGCGCAGGTTGTCGCTGGGTGCTGAATTCAGCTTTTTTGTTGTTGTTAAAGTAATGATTCTATTTCAAATTTCATGTCGAAGGGGGGGGGTCCAGTCGCTGGTTTTTCGGCAACATGCTACGACTCTGACAGTCACCCGCAGTCGTCTAAATATAGTCTAAGTGGGACAGGCCAATTAATTGTCCTATAAATTGTTCCCAGTGTGTGGGATGGTTGATCCCTGGTCGGCACGGACTCGGTGGGCCGAAGGGCCTGTTTCCACGCTGTATCTCTAAACTACACTAAATTAAATCTGCAAGGCAATTTATTCACAGAGGGTGGTGGGTAAATGCGATGAGCTGACAGAGGAGGTAGGGGAATCACAGGATGAGAAATCAAGAACTGGAGGGCAGAGGTTTAAGGTGAGAGGGGACAGATTTGAAAGGAACCATCAAGGCAACTTTCCACACAGAGGGTGGCGGGTGTATGGAACGAGCTGCAGGAGGAAGAGGTCGAGGCAGTGACGATAACATAGAAACATAGAAACATAGAAATTAGGTGCAGGAGTAGGCCATTCAGCCCTTCGAGCCAGCACCGCCATTCAATATGATCATGGCTGATCATCCAACTCAGTATCCCATACCTGCCTTCTCTCCATACCCTCTGATCCCCTTAGCCACAAGGGCCACATCTAACTCCCTGTTAAATATAGCCAATGAACTGGCCTCGACTACCCTCTGTGGCAGAGAGTTCCAGAGATTCACCACTCTCTGTGTGAAAAAAGTTCTTCTCATCTCGGTTTTAAAGGATTTCCCCCTTATCCTTAAGCTGTGACCCCTTGTCCTGGACTTCCCCAACATCGGGAGCAATCTTCCTGCATCTAGCCTGTCCAACCCCTTAAGAATTTTGTAAGTTTCTATAAGATCCCCTCTCAATCTCCTAAATTCTAGAGAGTATAAACCAAGTCTATCCAGTCTTTCTTCATAAGACAGTCCTGACATCCCAGGAATCAGTCTGGTGAACCTTCTCTGCACTCCCTCTATGGCAATAATGTCCTTCCTCAGATTTGGAGACCAAAAACTGTACGCAATACTCCAGGTGTGGTCTCACCAAGACCCTGTACAACTGCAGTAGAACCTCCCTGCTCCTATACTCAAATCCTTTTGCTATGAAAGCTAACATACCATTCGCTTTCTTCACTGCCTGCTGCACCTGCATGCCTACTTTCAATGACTGGTGTACCATGACACCCAGGTCTCGCTGCATCTCCCCTTTTCCTAGTCGGCTACCATTTAGATAATAGTCTGCTTTCCTGTTTTTGCCACCAAAATGGATAACCTCACATTTATCCACATTTAAGAACATTTAAAAGCCATTTGGACATGTACACGATGCGAGAGGTTTAGAGGGATATGGACCAAACGCTGGCATGAAGGATGGGACATCTTGGGTTGGAGTGGGCAAGTTTTCCATTCAGACAGCACCCGTAGTCAGGATCGTACCCGGGTCTCTGGCACTGTAAGGCAGCAACTCTATCACTGCACCACCGTGCCACCATTGTAGAAAATAATGGAAGGTAATACTGAGAGGGTTGGAAGAATTGGGATGTGGTGAGTGGAGAATAAAGACAAGCATATGGACTATAAGGTCATAAGAGATAGGAGCAGAATTAGGCCATTCAGCCCATCAAGTCTACTCAGCCATTCAATCATGGCTGATCTATCTCCCTTCTAAACCCATTCTCCTGTCTTCTCCCCATAACCCCTGACACCCGTACTAATCAAGAATCTATCTATTTTTGCCGTAAAAATATCCATTGACTTGACCCCCAAAGCCTTCTGTGGCAAAGAATTCCACACATTCACCACCCTCTAAATAAATAAATTCCTCCTTGTCGCCTACATAAAGGAACGTCTTTAATTCTGAGGGTGTAGCCTCTGGTCCTAGACTCTCCCACGAGCGGAAACATCTTCTCCATATCCTGCTTGTCCACATGTTCGAATTGTCTATTCTATCTACACCTCAAGCATTATACAATCACCAGCAAACATCTTCACTTTGCTGTAAAAATTGCTGGAAAGAACCATTCAATCTCTGCCTTAAAAATATCCATTGACTTGGCCTCCACAGCTCTCTGCTCATTCCACAGACCACAGAATTCCACAGATTCACCACCCTACATAGACAACATGTGCTATTGCCCAGAACACTTTGTTTTGATCTCGTTAGTTCCATGTTGTGTTCAATACAGTGTAAATCTGACCTAATTAGGATTTTATACCGAAATGCATTGATTAATATTTAGATATACTGACCTACTTTACAATATATTACCCTATTTAGTTCACTTCAAGCTAAACATTTTGCAAAGATATAATTTAGTTTAGTTTAATCAGATTGGATCAGATCAGATTAGATCAGATTAGATCAGATTAGATCAGATTAGATTAAATTTGTTTAGTTTCATATAGTTCTGTTTAGTTTATTGTCGTGTGTACCAAGGTACATTTCAAGCACAGGGCAGGCCAACACCTCATTTAAATTTAAATGTCAATTTCCTTTCCATTTCAAGCACAGGGCAGGCCAAACACCTCATTGCATTGTCATTTAATTTCCAATTTTGCATTGCAGTTTCAAGCACAGGCAGGTACACAAAAATGCTGGAGAAACTCAGCGGGTGCAGCAGCATCTATGGAGCGATGGGAATAGGCAACATTTTGGGTTGAAACCCTGCTTCAGACTGATGGGGGTGGGGGGGGGGGGGGGGTAGAAGAAAGGAAAAATGAGGAGGAGGAGCCTGAGGGCTGAGGGAGAGATAGGAAGGGGAGGAGACAGCAAGGGCTAACAAAATTGGGAGAATTCAATGTTCATGCCTCCTGGATGCAGACTCCCCAGGCGGAATATGAGGTGCTGTTCCTCCAATTTCCGGTGTTACTTGCTCTGGCCATGGAGGAGACCCAGGACAGAGAGGTCGGATATGGATTCTGCTTCATGTTTCCATGCGCATCTCTGAAGTCTAAAGTGGAATCTACAGTAATTAACCAATGTGAGAGAATCAAGAACCAGAAGGCAAAGGTTTTAAGGTGAAAGGAGAAATAATTAATAGTAACCTGAGGGGCAAATAATTCACACAGAGTGGGTGTATAGAACGAGCTGCCTGAGGAGGTAGTTGAAGCAGGTACAATAACATCATTTAAAAGACATCTGGATGGATACATGGATGGGACAGATTTATGAATCAATTAATAAGTTTATTAGCCAACCATATAACCATATAACCATATAACAATTACAGCACGGAAACAGGCCATCTCAACCCTTCTAGTCCGTGCCGAACACATAATCTCCCCAGTCCCATATACTTGCGCTCAGACCATAAAACCATTCCCTTCCCATCCATATAACTATCCAATTTATTTTTAAATGATAAAAACGAACCTGCCTCCACCACCTTCACTGGAAGCTCATTCCACACAGCCACCACTCTCTGAGTAAAGAAGTTCCCCCTCATGTTACCCCTAAACTTCAGTCCCTTAATTCTCATGTCATGTCCCCTTGTTTGAATCTTCCCTACTCTCAGTGGGAAAAGCTTTTTCCACGTCAACTCTATCCCTCACATCATTTTAAAAACCTCTATCAAGTCCCCCCTTAACCTTCTGCGCTCCAAAGAATAAAGCCTTAACTTGTTCAACCTTTCTCTGTAACTTAGTTGCTGAAACCCAGGCAACACTCTAGTAAATCTCCTCTGTACTCTCTCTATTTTGTTGACATCCTTCCTATAATTAGGCGACCAAAATTGTACATAATACTCCAGAATTGGCCTCACCAATGCCTTGTACAATTTTAACATTACATCCCAACTTCTATACTCAATGCTCTGATTTATAAAGGCCAGCACACCAAAAGCTTTCTTTACCACCCTATCTACATGAGATTCCACTTTCAGGGAACTGTGCACAGTTATTCCCAGATCCCTCTGTTCACCTACATTCTTCAATTCCCTACCATTTACCATGTACGTCCTATTTTGATTTGTCCTGCCAAGATGTAGCACCTCACACTTATCAGCATTAAACTCCACCTGCCATCTTTCAGCCCACTCTTCCAACTGGCATAAATCTCTCTGTAGACTTTGAAACTCTACTTCATTACCCACAACCCCACCTATCTTAGTATCATCTGCATACTTACTAATCCAATTTACCACACCATCATCCAGATCATTGATGTACATGACAAACAACAGTGGACCCAACACAGATCGCTGTGGCACCCCACTCGTCACTGGCCTCCAACCTGACAAACAACCATCCACCATTACTCTCTGGCATCTCCCATTCAGCCACTGTTGAATTCATCTTGCTACTCCACCATTAATACCCAACCATTGAACCTTCTTAACCAACCTTCCATGAGGAACCTTGTCAAAGGCCTTACTGAAGTCCATATACACAACATCCACTGCTTTACCCTCATCAATTTCCCGAGTAACATCTTCAAAAAATTCAAGAAGATTAGTTAAACATGACCTTCCAGGCACAAATCCATGTTGACTGTTCCTAATCAGACCCTGTTTATCCAGATGCTTATATATATTATCTCTAAGTATTCTTTCCATTAATTTGCCCACCACTGACGTGAAACTAACAGGTCTATAATTGCTAGGTTTACTCTTAGACCCCTTTTTAAACAATGGATCAACATGCGCAGTATGCCAAGCCTCCGGCACTATTCCCGTTTCTAATGACATTTGAAATATTTCTGCCATAGCCCCTGCTATTTCTACACTAACTTCCCTCAATGTCCTAGGGAATATCCTGTCCGGACCTGGAGACTTATCCACTTTTATATTTCTCAAAAGTGTCAGTACTTCCTCTTCTTTGATCCTCATAGTTCCCATAGCTACTCTACTTGTTTCCCTTACCTCACATAATTCAATATCCTTCTCCTTGGTGAATACCGAAGAAAAGAAACTGTTCAATATCTCCCCCATCTCTTTTGGCTCTGCAGATAGTTGTCCACTCTGACTCTCTAATGGACCAATTTTATCCCTCGTTATCCTTTTGCTATTAATATAGCGGTAGAAACCCTTCGGATTTACTTTTACCTTACTTGCCAAAGCAACCTCATATCTTCTTTTAGCTTTTCTAATTTCTTTCTTAAGATTCTTTTTACATTTTTTATACTCCTCAAGCACCTCATTTACTCCATGCTGCCTATAATTATTGTAGATCTCCCTCTTTTTCCGAACCAAGTGTCCAATTTCCCTTGAAAACCATGGCTCTTTATAATTTTTATGATTTCCTTTCAACTGAACAGGGACATAAAGATTCTGTACTCTTAAAATTTCACCTTTAAATGTACTCCATTTCTCTTCCACATCTTTCCCATAAAACAAACTGTCCCAATTTACTCCTTTTAAATCCTTTCGCATCTCCTCAAAGTTAGCCTTTCTCCAATCAAAAATCTCAACCCTAGGTCCAGTTTTGTCCCTCTCCATAATTATATTGAAACTAATGGTATTGTGATCACTGGACCCGAACTGTTCCCCAATGCATACCTCTGCCACCTGACCCATCTCATTTCCTAACAGGAGGTCCAGTACCGCCCCTTCTCTAGTAGGTACTTCTATGCATTGTTGCAAAAAACTATCCTGCACACATTTTACAAACTCCAACCCATCCAGCCCATTTACAGAATGTGTTTCCCAGTCTATGAGTGGAAAATTGAAATCTCCCACAATCACTACCTTGTGCTTACTACTAGTATCTGCAATCTCCTTACATATTTGTCACGTATTCACATACAAGGAATTTGCCAAGTATTCACATACAAGGAATTTGCCTCTGTGCTCCACCTGCAAGTGACAACATGACATACAGTGATGTTAGGAATGACACATAAAACATTAAACATTAATAATAAAACATTATTGATTAAACTTGTGAATTGAATAAAATACCAGAGCAAAAGGAGGCTACAGATTTTTGGTTATTGAGTAGAGCTACTACCCGTGGAAAAATGTTGTTTTTATGTCTGGCTGTGGCAGCTTTGACAGTCCGGAGTTGCCTTCCAGAGGGAAGTGATTCAAAGAGTTGGTGGTCAGGGTGAGAGGGGTCGGAGCTGACCTTGCCCGCTTGCTTCCTGGCCCTTGCAGTTACAATGGACCAAACGCAAGTGGTTGGGACATGCGTAGATGGGGAATCTCGGTCGGCATGGACAAGTTGGGCCGAAGGGCCTGTTTTAACGCTGTGTGACTCCTCAGAGTTCTTGAAGGCATTGTTCTGGGACAGAACACAGGAAGTAGCACTGAAGAAGGGTCTCGACCGGAAACGTGAACTCATGCCTTCTCTCCAGAGATGCTGCCTGTCCCGTTGAGTTACTCCAGCTTTTTGTGTCTATCTTCTGAACATAGCTTGGTTTAGATTGGAGATTCAGCACAGAAACAGGCCCTTCAGCCCTCCATGACCCTGCCAACCAACGATCCCTGCACACTAACACTATCCCACACCGTCGAGGGACAATTTACAATCATACCAAGCCAATCAGTCTACAAACCTGGAGAAGAACGGTCTCGACCCAAAAGGTCCCACCCATTCCTTCTCTCCGATAACGCTGCCTGTCCCGCTGGGTTACTCCAGCAGTTTGTGTCTATCTTCAGTTTAAACCAGCATCTGCAGTTCCTTCCGACACATGCAGCCCACAAACCTGCGCGTCTTTGGAGTGTGGGAGGAAATCGGGGCACCCGGAGAAAACCCACGCAGGTGACGGGGAGAACGCACACACTCCGCACAGGCAGCAGCGGTACTCAGGATCAAATCCGAGCCTCCGGTGCTGTAAGGCAGGCACTCTACCGCTGCGCCACCATGCTGCCCTTAGTGTCATAGAACGAGTCATGAAAGGTACAACAAGCCTGTGGGGCCGAGTGGCCTTATAACTGCTGCTAATTTTAATCCATTTGGCTGTCAATAACTAGGACACTTTACTAAATGAAGAATCATACTGTGCCTGCTTTGATGTCCCAGCCAATGAAACGCAGAAGAGCCAAATTTTAAACCGTTGAAAACCTAAAGTTATAAATAGAGGATTTTGGAGACTCTTGGCATCTTGGCAGAGAAAAATAGATGAAAATGCAATCAACTTGTAGTGTTATTTCTGCTTCTCTCCCTGCATTTATTAAAGAGTTTTTCTCCAGTACTTGCCATTGCTGCAATAAAGAGAGTCGGGGATAACTTCCGCACAACAGCCTGCCGCAAAAGGCAATGCGATTATAAGGGCAGCACGGTGGCGCAGCGGTAGAGTTGCTGCCTTACAGCGCCAAAGGCACGGGTTGCATCACGACCACAATGGGCGCTGTCCCTACTGAGTTTGTACGTTCTCCCCGTGCAGAATGGTACCACTTGGCGCTGCCGTTTCGGCGCCGCTGTTCCGGCATCGATCTCTTGCCATTTTAATATATTTACTCCAAAAAGAACAGTATCTTGCTCGAAACATGAAGCAAGGTAAACAGGTATCGCTTTTATACACAGCGGGTGTGTATAAAAACGATGGGAAGCTCTCACTCCCATTCTACAAACAAGCCTCCCTGCTCCAGCACTGGGAAAACAGCAAAGACCGACGACTTTTGCCAAACTGCAGGCTTCCCTCCAAACTCTTCGAAACGGACTGACCTCGCTCACCGCACCAGGCAAATGTCAGAAATGCAACAGTCGTTTTGGCACCGCTGTTACGGTGATAAGCATTAACTATGTGCGGCGACAAAACAGAGGCGCCGAAACGGCAGCGCCGAAAAATACCCGATTCCTCCCCTGACCTGCTTGCGTTTTCTCCGGATTCCTCCCACACTGTACATCCGGCCGTCTGTAGCGGCCACCAACGGAGGGTCTATGGCCCCAACCACAGGTGGACAAAGGACGAAGACTGGCTGAACCTTGTTGCCTTCCATCACAGTGAAGAATGCTGTGGTGGATGTTTGTGTTAAATTCGATTGTGTATTGTGTGTTCTTTTTGAGTGTATCGTTACTGGCAAATTCATTTCACTGCACCTTTGGGTGGGTGCATGCGACAAATAAAATTGACTTTGACTTTGACTCCAAAGACGTACAGGATTGTAACCTAATTGGCTTGGTAACGTTGGTAAAATGTCCCTAGTGTGTGTAGGATTGTGTTAGTGTACGGGGATCGCTGGTCGGCACGGACTCGGTGGACTGAAGGCCCAACTGAATCAACCTACCACAACCAGAGAGCAGCGCTGAACTACTATCTACCTCATTGGTGGCCCTCGGACTATCCTTGATCGGACTGCATTGGCTTTACCTTGCACTAAGAGTTATTCCCTCATCATGTATCTGTACACTGTGAACGGCTCGATTGTAATCGTGTATTGTCTTTCCTCTGACTGGATAGCGCGCAACAAAAGCTTTTCACTGCACCTCGCTACTTGCAACAATAAACTAAACTGAACTGAACTGAATTGTTTCTGCACTGTATCTCAAGACCAAACTAAACTAAATCACAGTACATAAATAATGGAAGTGCGAGCAGGATTTAAGTTCACTTCAGTTCAGTTTAGTTTTGTTAATAGTCACTGAGCCACAGTGAACAGCTTTTGTTGCATGCTATCCAGTCAGAGGAAAGATAATACATGATTACAATCGAGCCATTCACAGTGTACAGATAAATGATGAGGGAATAAAGTTTAGTGCAAGGTAAAGCCAATACAGTCCAATCAGTGATAGTCCGAGGGTCACCAATGAGGTAGATAGTAGTTCAGCACTGCTCTCTGGTTGTGGTAGGAGTCTGTATCTCTCCCTGATGGGAGAGGAGAGAAGTGGATGCGACTCGTCCTTGATTATGCCGGTAGCCTTGCCGAGGCAGCGGGAGGTGTAAATAGGGTGAATGGTAGAAGGAAAGATAGACACAAAAAGCTGGAGTAAGGACAGGTATTGGACAGGCAGCATCTCTGGAGAGAAGGAACGGGTAAAGGTTTGCAGCAACCGGGAGATCAGGTAGGTTCAGGCGGGCGGAGCGAAGGTGTTCTGCGAAATGATCGCCCCGTCTACGTTTGGCCTCGCCGATGTATAAGAGTCCGCATCTTGAAGAGTGGATAGAGTAGATGAGGAGGTGGAGGAGGTGCAAGTGAACCTCTGCCTAACCTGAAAGGACTGTCGGGGTCCCTGGACAGTCAAGGGAGAAGGAAGAATGGAAGAGGCCGTCTTGACCCGAAACGTCACCAAGTAATTTTCTCCCGAGATGCTGCTGCCTGACCCACTGATTAACACCTGCGTTTTGTGGCAGTAATTGGAAGGGAGGTGGGTCTGTGTGATGGTCTGGGCTGCGTCCGGAATTCTCTGCAATTTCTTGCGGTCTTGGATATAGTGCAGCGTAGGTTCACCTGGTTAATTCCCGGGATGGCAGGACTGACATATGCCAAGAGAATGGAGCGGCTGGGCCTGTACACTCTGGAGTTTAGAAGGATGAGAGGGAATCTTATTGAAACATATAAGATTATTAATGGTTTGGACACGCTAGAGGTAGGAAACATGTTCCTGATGTTGGGGGAGTCCAGAACCAGGGGCCACAGTTTAAGAATGAGGGATGAGGCATTTAGATGAGGAAAAACTTTTTCACGCAGAGAGTTGTGAGTGTGTGGAATTCTCTGCCTCAGAGGGCGGTGGAGGCCGGTTCTCTGGATGCTTTCAAGAGAGAGCTAGATACTCTTAAAAATAGCGGAGTCAGGGGATATTATTGCCATAGAGGGAGTGCAGAGACGGTTCACCAGACTGATTCCTGGGATGTCAGGACTGTCTTATGAAGAAAGACTGGATAGACTTGGTTTATACTCTCTAGAATTTAGAAGATTGAGAGGGGATCTTATAGAAACTTACAAAATTCTTAAGGGGTTGGACAGGCTAGATGCAGGAAGATTGTTCCCGATGTTAGGGAAGTCCAGGACAAAGGGTCACAGCTTAAGGATAAAGGGGAAATCCTTTAAAAACCGAGATGAGAAGAACTTTTTTCACCCAGAGAGTGGTGAATCTCTGGAACTCTCTGCCACAGAGGGTAGTTGAGGCCAGTTCATTGGCTATATTTAAGAGTGAGTTAGATGTGGCCCTTGTGGCTAAGGGGATCAGGGGGTATGGAGAGAAGGCAGGTACGGGATACTGAGTTGGATGATCAGCCATGATCATATTGAATGGCGGTGCAGGCTCGAAGGGCCGAATGGCCTACTCCTGCACCTAATTTCTATGTTTCTATGTTTCTATGATATGGGGAGAAGGCAGGAACGCGGTACTGATTGGGGATGATCAGCCAAGATCACATAGAATGGCCTACTCCTCAAGGGCTCAAAGGGCCGAATGGCCTACTGCTGCACCTATTGTCTATTGTCTATTGTCTATTGTCTATTGTCTATTGTCTATAGCTGTTCCAAAAAACAGCAGTGATGCATCCCTATCAAATCCTTTCTACAGCGCATCTTTAGGAGTTGGTGAGAGTTGTTGGGGACATGACAAACTACCTAACCCTCTAAGGAAGGAAGCAATCTCAGGACTAGTACAAACCATTTAAAACCAGCTTGGCTGTGACAATGCAGGCCATAAGGGGTTGGACAGGCTAGATGCAGGAAGATTGTTCCCGATGTTGGGGAAGTCCAGAGCAAGGGGTCACAGTTTTAAGGATAAGGGGGAAATCTTTTAGGACCGAGATGAGGAAACCATTTTTCACACAGAGAGTGGTGAATCTCTGAAATTCTCTGCTGCAGAAGGTAGTTGAGGCCAGTTCATTGGCTATATTTAAGAGGGAGTTAGATTTGGCCCTTGTGTCTAAAGGGATCAGGGGGTATGGAGAGAAGGCAGGAACAGGATACTGAGTTGGATGATCAGCCATGATCATATTGAATGGTGGTGCAGGCTCGAAGGGGCCGAATGGCCTACTCCTGCATCTATTTTATATGTTTCTATGTTTCTATGTACAACTATGTAGGAAGGAACTGCAGATGCTGGTTTAAACCGAGGATAGACACAAAATACTGGAGTAACTCAGCAGGGACAGACAGCATCTGTGGAGAGAAGGAATGGGTGGCAGTCTGAAGAAGGGCCTCGACCCGAAACATCACCCATTAATTCTCTCCAGAGACGCTGCCTGTCCCACTGTGTTACTCCAGCTGTTTATGTCTATCTTCGGTTTAAACCAGCATCTGCAGTTCCTTCTTACAGATGACGTGGACAGACAGAGAACAAAATGAATGAAAGATATGCAAAAAAGTAACAATGATAAAGTCATAGGTAGACAAAAAAGCTGGATAAACTCAGCGGGTGCAGCAGCATCTATGGAGCGAAGGAAATAGGCAACGTTTCGGGCCGAAACCCGGAAGGGTTTCGGCCCGAAACGTTGCCTATTTCCTATAGTGGAGATTGTTCAACTCTTTGCATGGAGCAAAGGAAATAGGCAACGCTGGAAAATCGAAGGTAGACAAAAATGCTGGAGAAACTCAGCGGGTGCAGAGAATTCCCTTTGAGAATAGGGAAGATTCAAACAAGAGGACATGACTTCAGAATTAAGGGACAGAAGTTTAGGGGTAATATGAGGGGGAACTTCTTTACGCAGAGAATGGTGGCGGTGTGGAATGAGCTCCCAGTGGAAGTGGTGGAGGCAGGTTCATTGGTATCATTTAAAAATAAATTGGATAGGCATATGGATGAGAAGGGAATGGAGGGTTATGGTATGAGTGCAGGCAGGTGGGACTAAGGGAAAAAAAAATTTGTTCGGCACGGACTTGTAGGGCCGAGATGGCCTGTTTCCGTGCTGTAATTGTTATATGGTTATATCGTTATATCTATGGAGCGAAGGAAAAAGGCAACGTCTCGGGCCGAAACCCTTCTTCAGACTGATGATAAAGTCATTGTTAGCTGTTTGCTCGGTGAGAACAGAACACTGGTGTGACTTGGGTGGGGGCGGGATGATGGAGAGAGAAGGAGATGCAAGGGTTATTTGAAGTGAGAGAAATCAATATTCGTACAACTCTGATGAAGACAGAATGAAGTTTGTCGACCAAGGATATGCTTTGTCTTTCAAGGATGTTGCCAGCTGGGCTCTGAGCTGAATAACTTTACACATTTGAAATAGCTGACTATTCCCACTCACCTGTACTTTCTCCTTAACATTCAGCTTTTCCTTTTGTTCGATTCCCTTCACAGCGTTGGTATTGAATTTACATCCGTAGCCCTTTCAGGCAGTGCCTTCCAGATCGATCTTTCCTCTCTATCAAATCATTCAATTTCTTGCTAAACGCCCACTTAATTTCCTTCCAACATTCCACTTTGGGCAAAGTCAACGCAAATCTGTCAACGCAAAAACGGTGGCCGATTGGGAAAGGGGGAGATGCAGCGAGACCTGGGTGTCATGGTACACCAGTCATTGAAGGTAGGCATGCAGGTGCAGAAGGCAGTAAAGAAAGCGAATGGTATGTTGGCTTTCATAGCAAGAGGATTTGAGTATAGGAGCAGGGAGGTTCTACTGCAGTTGTACAGGGTCTTGGTGAGACCACACCTGGAGTACTGCGTGCAGTTTTGGTCTCCAAATCTGAGGAAGGACATTCTTGCCATAGAGGGGGTGCAGAGAAGGTTCACCAGACTGATTCCTGGGATGTCAGGACTGTCTTATGAAGAAAGACTGGATAGACTTGGTTTATACTCTCTAGAATTTAGGAGATTGAGAGGGGATCTTATAGAAACTTACAAAATTCTTAGGGGGTTGGACAGGCTAGATGCAGGAAGATTGTTTCCGATGTTGGGGAAGTCCAGGACAAGGGGTCACAGCTTAAGGATAAGGGGGAAATCCTTTAAAACCGAGATGAGGAGAACTTTTTTCACACAGAGAGTGGTGAATCTCTGGAACTCTCTGCCACAGAGGGTAGTTGAGGCCAGTTCATTGGCTATATTTAAGAGGGAGTTAGATGTGGCCCTTGTGGCTAAAGGGATCAGAGGGTATGGAGAGAAGGCAGGTACGGGATACTGAGTTGGATGATCAGCCATGATCATATTGAATGGCGGTGCAGGCTCGAAGGGCCGAATGGCCTACTCCTGCACCTATAGTCTATGTTTCTATGTTTCTATGTTTCTATGTTTCTATCTCCGGACCTTTTCTAGTTTAGTGTACAGACGCAGGGCGGAAACAGGCCCTACGGCCCACCGAGTCTGCGCTGACCAGTGATCCCGCACAGTTTGGCGACGTTTTAGGCGAGTGCAGGAGACTGCGTTCGTCGCATGTTCCCTGGTGGTCTCTGGTGAGTCTCCTTCATGATCGCGAGGAGTTCCCGCACTCTGGGAACTAGTCGCGGCCTCAGTATGGTCGCCGCAGATTTTTCAACATGTTGAACAATTTTCTGCCACCAAAAATTGGTCACCATGGAGATAATCGATAATCCTGTAGTCGTACGAGTAGTAGTAGCGGGGTCACCATGTAGTTGTGGGTAGTTGACGTAGTTGTAGGTGGCTTTAGTTAATCGCCTTTGTTGACCGGTCATTTTCATTGGCTCATTGCAAAAAAAAATGGTATGTTTTGGCGGATGTAAAGACAGGAACCAAGTTTTGTGAACTTATTGTAACTCAAAATAGAGAGAGTACAGAGGAGATTTACTAGAATGTTGCCTGGGTTTCAGCAACTAAGTTACAGAGAAAGGTTGAACAAGTTAGGTCTTTATTCTTTGGAGCGCAGAAGGTTAAGGGGGGACTTGATAGAGGTCTTTAAAATGATGAGAGGGATAGACAGAGTTGACGTGGATACGATTTTTTCCATTGAGAGTAGGGAAGATTCAAACAAGAGGACATGACTTGAGAATTAAGGGACAAAAGTTTAGGGGTAACATGAGGGGGAACTTCTTTACTCAGAGAGTGGTAGCGGTGTGGAATGAGCTTCCAGTGGAAATGGTGGAGGCAGGTTCGATTTTATCATTTAAAAATAAATTGGATAGGTATATGGACGGGAAAGGAATGGAGGGTTATGGCCTGAGTGCAGGTAGATGGGACTAGGTGAGAATAAGTATTCGGCACGGACTAGAAGGGTCGAGATGGCCTGTTTCCGTGCTGTAATTGTTATATGGTTATTTATTTAAGAAATAGCTCTTTGGCTTACAGGTCTTCACAAACACGTTTAGACCACAACGGTGGTCAGCAACACAACCGTGGCACGAAAGCGAAACCGCGCAAAAACAGCAGCCCCTCTTGAGTCACGTGTCCGCGGCTTCCGAACGCCGGGTTCGAAACCTGCGTGCGCCAGCAGGCACCGCTACAATGTAAACAGCTGCACGTGGTGCGCTGCCATTCCAGTGCGCGGTGCGCCATTCTAGTGCGCTGCCATTATAGTGCGGTCGCGGTCTTTGTGAAATGTTTCTTTCAGTCGATCGGACGGTGGAACATGGCTCCGAGGAGATGGAAGGTTCAGCGCAAGCAATGCTCTGGATTTAAGGATATTATTTTTGTTCTTTTTGATGAATCTAACGTTAAAACACTGCATTTTCAGGCAGAATCTTTTCATATGTTTCGATGAAAAAAACAGAAACAAGCAATGCTTTTGAAAGAATATATTTTTAAAATATTTTTTTAATCAAACAAACACAAAGGCAAGCAATGCACTGCATTTAGAACAAATATTTCTAAAGATCTTTATTTAACTTAAAGAACCACAAACTCAAGAAGTCCACTTCATTTAAAATTAAATTATTTCGGCAGGATGTGGATGTACCTGATAAAGGAATTCTATTGTGGTCTGCAGTGGGCTCTCCTCCTGGAGTGGTGGACCTCTGCATGTGGTGTGGGATGTTTGCTGTTGTTCTTCAAATCATATCATAGAAACATAGAAACATAGAAACATAGAAATTAGGTGCAGGAGTAGGCCATTCGACCCTTCGATATGCACCGCCATTCAATATGATCATGGCTGATCATCCCGTACCTGCCTTCTCTCCATGCCCTCTGATCCCCTTGGCCACAAGGGCCACATCTAACTCCCTCTTAAATATAGCCAATGAACTGGCCTCAACTACCCTCTGTGCCAGAGAGTTCCAGAGATTCACCACTCTCTGTGTGAAAAAAGTTCTCCACATCTCGGTTTGAGGAAGATCCCAGAGATTGATCCCTGGGATGGCGGGACTGTCATATGAGGAAAGATTGAAAAGACTAGGCTTGTATTCACTGGAGTTTAGAAGGATGAGGGGGGGGGGGATCTTATAGAAACATATAAAATAATAAAAGGACTGGACAAGCTAGATGCAGGAAAAATGTTCCCAATGTTGGGCGAGTCCAGAACCAGGGGCCATAGTCTTAGAATAAAGGGGAGGCCATTTAAGACTGTGAGAAAAAACTTTTTCACCCAGAGAGTTGTGAATTTGTGGAATTCCCTGCCACAGAGGGCAGTGGAGGCCAAGTCACTGGATGGATTTAAAGAGAGAGTTAGATAGAGCTCTAGGGGCTAGTGGAGTCAAGGGATATGGGGAGAAGGCAGGCACGGGTTATTGATAGGGGACGATCAGCCATGATCATATTGAATGGCGGTGCTGGCTCGAAGGGCCGAATGGCCTCCTCCTGCTCCTATTTACTATGTTTCTATGTTTCAATGTTTCTCTGCTCCCTTGACATCCGCCTGTGAGGGTATGGCTTCATCATCCATGACCTGAGCGGGAAGGCATCATCACCAACCAGTGTGTAATGGATGTCAGGGTTGTCTTCTCCTAGCAGAGGTTCAGGATCAGGAAAGCCTGTTGTTCCTTCTTCCAGTGCTTGCCCAACGGAGGTCTCTCTCCAGATCCTACCATCTGCGACACTGCCAGGTGTGCCCACATCCACAAACAGGAAGTTGAAGTCAGCATCCACCACAGGTAGCAGTAAGATAGAATGGAATTTCTTGAAATTGAAGTATATTGACTCTCCTTTGGGTGGGCACCGGATGGCCACATGCCTGCCGTCCACTGCCCCATATGTGTGCTGGAAGTTCCACCTTTTATCAAAACACTGCGCCACTCTCTTCCACTCATCTGGTGCACTAGGGCAGTCCATGATTTCATCTTCTGAAACCTTCATGATGGCCTCACAGATCGCTCGGACAATCTTGCTGATGGTGTTGTAGGCCACAAGAAAGTTGTAGGAGAGGCTCTTGTACCAGTCTCCTGATGCCAGCTAGCGGAGGGTGATGGCTAGGTTCCAGTGGCTTCATCATTTAGGTCTCCTTGTTTTGCCAGGAGAGGGCCCACCATTGCCTTCAGCTCCTGAAACAGCTCAGGGGGTAGTCTAGTAACGTTTTTGAAAGCAGCCTGATCTTCTTCATGCAGCACATTTCTTCTAAGGTGGGACATGTTGGTCAAAATGGGCAAGATGGGCCAAAGGGCCTGTTTCCACATTCTACGGGTCTATGAGTCTATAGAAACATAGAAACATAGAAAATAGGTGCAGGAGTAGGCCATTCGGCCCTTCGAGCCTGCACCGCCATTAAATATGATCATGGCTGATCATCCAACTCAGTATCCCATACCCTGCCTTCTCTCCATACCCCCTGATCCCTTTAGCCACTAGGGCCACATCTAACTCCCTTTTAAATATAGCCAATGAACTGTGGCCTCAACTACCTTCTATGACAGAGAATTCCACAGATTCACCACTCTCTGTGTGAAAAATGTTTTTCTCATCTCGGTCCTAAAAGGTTTCCCCTTTATCCTTAAACTGTGACCCCTTGTCCTGGACTTCCCCAACATCGGGAACAATCTTCCTGATGTTGACTATGTCTCTATGACTTTTCAGTAGCCGTGAGGTGTCCCTCAGCTTCAGCAGATGTTCAGTCCAGCAATGCTACAACTGTAGTTCGACTTCACGAGACAATTAATATTATAAAATGCAGAGCGATGTGCCGGCATGATAGAGCAGTGCAAGGACTAGAAGGCACCCGGTAACTACTGTATGTTAAGCAGGCAAAACGCAGAGGCTGATAAGAAAATGATAATCACACAATGAGTTATATTTAAAATAAGTGCCCTTTGGAAGAATGAAAATGTATTTAAAAAGAAAATAAATTAAACCGTAAAGAAGCGAGCTGCTTTATTTCAGGTAACACTCAGCTAACTGTGAAATTAAAATGGGTGATAACAAATGTTAATAACAGGCATAATCTATTCATAGCATTAAAAGTCACCACCAAGACGTGCAACTGTGCAAGAAAGGAGGCTCTAAGTTTCAGCAAAGGATGAATAGTTTGGCTTTCGAGTAGTGCCGTACATTGCAGCCCCGCCAACAGTGCCTTTCTTCTCTTGGTGTTTTTAAACCCCTGTCCCACTGTACGAGTTCATTCCAAGAGCTCTCCCGAGTTTGCCCTGATTCGAACTTGGAGATTCACGGTAATGGCCACTAGTCGGTACTCGGGGCTCTTGTGGACATTTATCAACATGTTGAAAAATCTTCACGAGTCTTCCCGTGCTTACCTGCTGTAAGCGAGTCTTCCCGCGTACCTGCCGATAGCGTCACGAGCCGCTAAGAGACGTCCCCGAGCTCTGACGTACCCGCTACATTCATTCTCCATGCTTAGCATGAGTTAGATTTTTTTTAAACTCGGGAGAGCTCTTGGAATGAACACGTACCGTGGGACAGGGCTTTAAGTCTGTTAGTTAAATGTATGTTACCGAGTACCTTTAGTTTTGCATTAATGTCGGGGGATGGGTGAAACTTTTTTTTAGTCTCTTTCCTCAACGGAGATGCCACTTTTTCCGTGTCGTATCTCTGTTCACGCTGCGGCCTAACATCGTGAAGCTGGCGGCCTCTAGCTGGGGATCGACCTCGGGAGCTCCAACCGTGGGGAGCCTGCCGACTTTAACATTGTGGAGCACGCGTCCCTTGGTTAGGGACCCACTTCGGGAGCTCCAAAGCCGCGGGTGCTTTGACCGCCCCGATCACGGGAGCTTCGACCGCCAGCTGCGGTTGGTTCAACTCCCCCGACCGCGGGACAAAAAGGAGGGAAGAAGATAAGACTTTATTGCCTTCCATCACAGTGAGGAATGTGGTGGATGTTTCTGTTAAATGTTATGTAGTTGTGTGTCTTGTTGCTTTTTTCTTGGTTTGACTGAAAATGGCAAATCAAATTCTTTGTTTGTTCTTCATACATACTTGGTTAATAAATGTACTTGTAATCCTTGCAATAGAGTAACGCAGCGTGGAAACAGGCCCTTTGGCCCAAAGATCCTATAGCGGAGCAAGATAGACCACTCCTGCTAAATGCAACGGGCTGACGTGTAGCACGCAACGGAGCGGAACGTGGGTCTTTTTTTCATCCATTTCAGTAACCCGACCCAACCCGACCCGACTCGCAGTGTAATCAACGTTGCGGGGAACAGTTTGTGTTAATAAATTATAATTCTGAAAATGAGGAGAAGATTTTTCCCCCAAAATGTTTTTGTTGTTTCCGTAACCGGTTTCCGTCTCCGCACTAGATTCCTATGGGATCTGGCGCGGAGACGGAAGCTGGTTACAGAAATGGCGCCAAAAATTACCCATGAATCTGCCCATGACCGTACTACATATTTTTCGTTGAGTGGTCTATCTTGCTCGCTATAGGATCTTTGCTTTGGCCAACGAACCCACACCCGCCATCATGACCTAATAGTCCCACCAGCCTACGTTTGATCCATATCCCTCCACAACTGTCCTACCCATGTACCTGTCTAACTGTTTCTTAAATGAGCCTCAACTACCTCCCCTGGCAGCTTGTTCCATACACCTACCACCCTTTGTGTGAAAGGGTTACCCCTCAGTTTCCTATTAATTCTATTCTTTGCTCTACAAATTAAGGGTGAAGAGAGGTTGGATCTGACTGTAAAATAATGAGAAGTGCTGACAGACACTGAGGGAATATTGTTGAGTAGTTTAGTTTAGTTTAGAGATACAGTACAGGAGCAGGCCCTTCAGCCCACCGAGTCTGCACCGACCAGCGATCACCGCACACTAACATTGGCCTACATACACTGGGGACAATAGACAATAGACAATAGACAATAGACAATAGACAATAGACAATAGGTGCAGGAGTAGGCCATTCGGCCCTTCGAGCCAGCACCGCCATTCAATGTGATCATGGCTGATCATCCCCAATCAGAACCCCGTTCCTGCCTTCTCCCCATATCCCCTGACTCTGCCATATCTTTAAGAGCCCTACCTAGCTCTCTCTTGAAAGTATCCAGAGAACCGGCCTCCACCGCCCTCTGAGGCAGAGAATTCTACAGACTCACAACGTTCTGTGAGAAAAAATGTTTCCTCGTCTCCGTTCTTAATGACTTACT
Organism: Leucoraja erinaceus; assembly: GCF_028641065.1. Taxonomy (NCBI): domain Eukaryota; kingdom Metazoa; phylum Chordata; class Chondrichthyes; order Rajiformes; family Rajidae; genus Leucoraja; species Leucoraja erinaceus. Next base: position 90,025 of record NW_026575440.1, read on the forward strand.
CCTTATTCTTAAACTGTGTGGCCCCTGGTTCTGGACTCCCCCAACATCGGGAACATGTTTCCTGCCTCTAGCTTGTCCCAAACCCTTAATAATCTAATATGTATCAATAAGATTCCCTCTCATCCTTTCTTACAATTTTACATTTATACCAAGCCAATGAACCTACAAAGCTGTACATCTTTGGAGACTTGCAAACTCCGTACAAACAGCACCCGTATTCAGGATCAAATCCGGGTTTCTGGCGCTGTAAGGCAGCAACTCTACCTCTGCGCCACCTTGCAGTTTAGTTTATTTTAGTTACTTAGGTTATTTTATTGTCATTTGTACGGAGGTGCCAGCACTATGCCTTTTTTTGTCAAGCATTAGGGTGGCACGCTGGTGCAGCGGTAGAGTTGCTGCCTCACAGCGCCAGAGACCCGGGTTCGATCCTGACTACGAGTGCTGTATGTACGGAGTTTGTGCGTTCTCCCCGTCACCTGCGTGGGCTTTCTCTGCGTTTGGTTTCAGATTGACCCACGTTCTAATCCTGATTCTTGACCCAAAACATCGCCAATCCGTGTCTTCCAGAGATGCTGCTGGACCCACTGAGTTACTCCAGCACTTTGTGCCTTTTTTTGTGAACCAGCTTCTGCTGTTCCCTGCGTCTGTAGACTTTGGACTTTAGAGATACAGCACGGAAACAGGCCCTTCGGCCCACTGAGTCCGTGCTGACCAGCGATCACCCCGTACACTAACACTATCCTACACACACTAGGGACAATTTACAGTTTTACCGAAGCCAATTAACCTATAAACCTGCACGTCTTTGGAGTGTGGAAGGAAACATCGAAACATAAAAACACAGAAAAATAGGTGCAGGAGTAGACCATTCGGCCCTTCACGTCATTCAATACGATCATGGCTGATCATCTAAAATCAGTACCCCGTTCCTGCTTTTTCCCCATTATCTCTTGATTCCATTAGCCCTAAGAGCTAAACTCTCTCTTGAAAACATCCAGTGAATTGGCCTCAACTGCCTCCTGTGGCAGAGAATTCCACAGATTCACAACTCTCTGCGTGAAAAAAACCTTTACTCAGCTCACTCCTAAATGGCCGAACCCTTATTCTTCAAAATGTGACCCCTGGTTCTGGACTCCCCCAACATCGGGGAACCTGGAGATCCTGGAGAAACATAGAAACATAGACAATAGGTGCAGGAGTAGGCCATTCGGCCCTTCGAGCCTGCACCGCCATTCAATATGATCATGGTTGATCATCCAACTCAGTATCCTGTACCTGCCTTCTCTCCATACCCCCTGATCCCTTTAGCCACAAGGGCCACATCTAACTCCCTCTTGAATATAGCCGATGAACTGGCCTCAACTACCTTCTGTGGCAGAGAATTCCACAGATTCACCACTCTCTGTGTGAAAAATGTTTTTCTCATCTCGGTCCTAAAAGATTTCCCTCTTATCCTTCAACTGTGACCCACTCAGGTCACAGGGAGAACGGATAAAACCCCGTACAGACAAGCACCCGTGGTCAGGATTGAGCCCGGGTCTCGGTTGCTGAAAGGCAGTGACTTCACCCCTGCCCCACCGTGCCAACATCGAAATATATTGATGTCCTGAACACCAGGCTAGCTATTACTAATGGACTCCGATCAATCACTGCTGTTCATTGCGAGCAGCTTTTGAGTGAAATGGCTTTGTATTGAGCAGAACCAAGTCCAAGCATTTGCTGCTCAGGTTCCTGCATGCTGGATCAATTTAGCTACATTGATCTTTGAAGAGCAAAATTGGCTGCGGAGCCTATTTTTAATCGGAGCCCGTGTTTAATTAAAACATTCTATCCCCCTGCATTTTCTGTTCTTGATGAGGTTACGACCTGGAAGAGATGGACAATCAATCCTCGTTGCTACGTGACCTGGAACGTCAATGGCCTTCATGACCTCAGACATATGCCTTCATAAAGTAAGAAGCCCTTTATTCATTTCCAACCTGCTTGTGATCAATTAGTCTGAACCTTTCTTCTTTCTTTGCTCCGTCAATTGCCTGAGCAAGTGCTGCGTTTTTATAGGGAGCTCTGTAGTCATTTTCTCAATTCATAGGTTTAAGGTTAGAGGGGGGAGGAAGATTTAATAGGAAGCTGAGGGGTAACTTTTTTACACAAAGGGTGGAGGGTGTATGGGACGAGCTGTCGGTAGAGGTAGTTGAGGCAGGGCCTATCACAACATTGTTAAGGGCTTGGACACGCTAGAGGTAGGAAACATGTTCCCGATGTTGGGGGAGTCCAGAACCAGGGGCCACACAGTTTAAGAATAAGGAGTAAGCCATTTAGAACGGAGACGAGGAAACACTTTTTCTCACAGAGAGTGGTGAGACTGTGGAATTCTCTAACTCAGAGGGCGGTGGAGGCCGGTTCTCTGGATGCTTTCAAGAGAGAGCTAGATAGGGCTCTTAAAAATAGCGGAGTCAGGGGATATGGGGAGAAGGCAGGAATGGGGTACTGATTGGGGATGATCAGCCATGATCACATTGAATGGCGGTGCTGGCTCGAAGGGCCGAATGGCCTTCTCCTGCACCTATTGTCTGTTGTCTATAACATTCCAGAAACATTTAAGCAGGGACATGGATGGGATAGGTTTGGAGGGACATGTCTAGTTTAGATTAGTTTAGAGATACAGCGCGGAAACAGGCCCTTCGGCCCACCAGGTCCACTCCCACCAGCGATCCCCGTACATTAACACTACCCTACACACACCAGGGACAATTTTACATTCATACCAAGCCAATTAACCTACAAACCTGTACCTCTTTGGAGTGTGGGAGGAAACATAGAAACATAGAAAACAGGTGCAAGAGTAGGCCATTCGGCCCTTCAAGCCAGCCCCGCCATTCAATATGATCATGGCTGATCATCTAAAATCAGTACCCCGTTCCTGCTTTTTCCCCCATATCTCTTGAATCCTTCAGCCCTAAGAGCTCAATCCAACTCTCTATTGAAAACATCTGGTGAACATGCAGTAACTCGGTACAAGTGACAATGAAGCAAACAGAACTGATTCCACCACCACCCTCGGCAGTCTGTTCCAAATGATCATCCCAGTGAAACTCCCTGACTGACCATATTGGTCCATTTTTGATAGAAACAAAATACTGGAGTAACTCAGCGGGACAGGCAGCATCTCTGGAGAGGAAGAAAGGGTGACGTTTCGGGTCAAGACCCTTCTTCAGGTTAGACCGGCTGTCTAAATATCGAGGTCGGTGGGGGGCGCTGCTAGATGACTGCCCTGCCAGCAGCGTGTCACCATTTCTACTATTCTTGCTTATTTGGTGCGTCTAGTGTCAGTTTGGGTGTCAGTCTCACGGTATGTCTTATTTTGGGGGGGAGATGAAAGGGGAAAAGTCACGGAGAGGCGACTATTTCCATGTCGCCTCCCTCGCAGCCTAACAACAGGGATTGTAGTGACCTTTCCTGGAGTCGGGCCCGGAGCATCGGCAGCAGGCGCGGCGTGGACTTTCCATCACGTAGCGGTCGAAACCTTGCCGTGGATCGCCAGAGACTAGTGCTCCGAATACTGGCCTGCTGTCGTTGGCATCATAGGGCTGCGGTCTGCGGTACTTCTAGCCGCGGGCATGGCGTGGACTTACCTTCTGTAGCCTGGGATCGCTCGCTAGGGATCGCCGCAGAAGAGCGCCGTCTGCCGACCAGCGGCCGATAACAACCTGAAGCCGCGGACTCCGGTAGGAAAGTGCCGATTCGGGCGCTCCAAGCCGTGGAGTGTGTTTCACCTTCCCTACGTCAGAGTTTTCAATCATCCCGACGAGAGGGCCTGTGCATCCGGCCGTCCGTAGCGGCGATTACGGAACATTCATGGCCCCGACCGTGGGTGAACAAAGGAGGAGGACTGCTGAACCTTGTTGCCTTCCACCACAATGAAGAATGCTGTGGTGGATGTTTGTGTTAAATCTTATTGTGTATTGTGTGTTCTTTTTAAGTGTATCGCTGCTGGCAAATTCCTATCACTGCACCTTCGGGGGCATGTGACAAATAATATTGACTTTGACTTTGATATCTCTCATTCATTTGTTCAAAACTTCTTCACATCATCGTCTATATCTCTCATTCCCGTGACATCATAGAAACATAGACAATAGGTGCAGGAGTAGGCCATTCGGCCCTTCAAGCCTGCACCGCCATTCAAAATGATCATGGCTGATCATCCAACTCAGTATCCCATACCTGCCTTCTCTCCATACCCCCTGATCCCTTTAGCCACAAGGCCCACATCTAACTCCCTCTTAAATATAGCCAATGAACTGGCCTCGACTACATTCCGTGGCAGAGAATTCCAGAGATTCACCACTCTGTGTGTGAAAAAAGTTTTTCTCATCTCAGTCCTAAAAGATTTCTCCTTTATCCTTAAACTGTGACCCCTTGTTCTGGACTTCCCCAACATCGGGAACAATCTTCCTGCATCTAGCCTGTCCAACTCTTTAAGAATTTTGTACGTTTCTATAAGATCCTTCCCCTCAATCTTCTAAATTCTAGCGAGTACAAGCCGAATCTATCCAGTCTTTCTCATATGAAAGTCCTGACATCCCAGGAATCAGTCTGGTGAACACCAGTCGGAAGAAGGGTCTCGACCTTAAATGGCACCCCATTCCTTCTCTCCAGAGATGCTGCCTGACCCACTGAGTTACTCCAGCATTTTTGTGCATCTATCTTCGGTTCAAACCTGCATCTGCAGTTCCTTCCAAGACACTGTTCCACTTCTGCTGCCGAAGATTTATTTCACCGTGTTTGATTGCTGTTTGATTATTTTATTTCTGCTATTACTCATTTTGGGGGGGGGGGGGGGGGGGGGGGGGTGCTGTGATTTGATTGCAATCAAGCCTTCAGCCACCCTAACGCTTGCACAGTGATGCAGTGGGAGCACATTAACTCACGGCCCAAACAGAAAAGCATTCTCTCGCAAAAGGATCTTTGTCACTCGAGCATCAGAACCACTCCTGAATTAAACTCGGCTTGTACTCGCTAGAATTTAGAAGATTGAGGGGGGATCTTATAGAAACTTGCAAAATTCTTTAAGGGGTTGGACAGGCTAGATGCAGGAAGATTGTTCCCGATGTTGGGGAAGTCCAGAACAAGGGGTCACAGTTTAGGGATAAGGGGGAAATCTTTTTGGATCGAGATGAGGAAAACATTTTTCACACAGAGAGTGGTGAATCTGTGGAACTCTCTCCCACAGAAGGTAGTTGAGGCCAGTTCATTGGCTATATTTAAGAGGGAGTTAGATGTGGCCCTTGCGGCTAAAGGTATCAGGGGGTATGGAGAGAAGGCAGGTACAGGATACTGAGTTGGATGATCAGTTATGATCATATTGAATGGTGGTGCAGGCTCGAAGGGCCAAATGGCCTACTCCTGCACCTATTTTCTATGTTTCTATGTTGAAGGGGCTGTCCCACTGTACGAGTTCATTCAAGAGCTCTCCCAAGTTTAAAAACAAATCAAACTCGTGGTAAGCACGTAGAATGAATGTGGCGGGTACGTCGGAGCTCGGGACGTCTCTTAGCGGATCGTAACGCTAACGGCAGGTACTCGGGAAACGCGGTAAGCTCGTGAAGATTTTTCAACATGTTGAAAAATGGCCACGAGAGCCCCGAGCACCTACGCGCGCCTATTACGGTAAATCTCCGAGTGCAAATCAGGGGAAACTCGTGAGAATTGAATTAGCTCGTACAGTGCGACAGCCCCTTTAAGGATCTTTGCCCTGTGTTCATTTAAGAAGCCGCTTTCTGGTCAGCAGTTTCATGATTAGGGTTTGATTACTGTTCGGGAGAAATTCTGATTCAATTAATTTGAGCCACTTTAGTGTTTCTCATATCTCTCTGTTTCCATTCATTTGATTCTTTTTCTTCCCTTTTTTTGTGCCTTGACACCACAGAGTGTGGAATAAGGATATTACTTTAGTTATTCAACTGACTGATCTGATATATTAGTACAGGCATCGTAATTACTGGCAGAGCTGAGAAATTTCAACTTCAATCCAATTAGCTAGCCAGGTTCACTGTCGGTAATAGATAGCACCTGCCCTTACTCATTCATAGTTAATTAAGCCCCAGTGAAGACACAAGACTTAAAGTTCCGCACATCTATCTAATAAAGTTCGCAGCTGAAACACAAAGTTACAGCCATCAAGTTAGTTGAGGTAGCTTAGGAGCGGCACGGTGGCGCAGCGGTAGAGTTGCTGCCTTACGGCACTTGCAGCGCCTGAGACCACAGGTACTGCCTGTATGGAGTTTGCATGTTCTCCTCGTGACCGCATGGGTTTTCTCCGAGATCTTCGGTTTCCTCCCACACTCCAAAGATTTGTTTGTTTGTAGGTTAATTGGCTTGGTATAATTGCAAAGGGGGGGTTGGACAGGCTAGATGCAGGAAGATTGTTCCCGATGTTGGGGAAGTCCAGAACTAGGGGTCACAGCTTAAGGATAAGAGGGAAATCTTTTAGGACCGAGATGAGAAAATCATTTTTTACACAGAGAGTGGTGAATCTGTAGAATCCTCTGCCACAGAAGGTAGTTGAGGCCAGTTCATTGGCTATATTTAAGAGGGAGTTAGATATGGCCCTTGTGGCTAAAAGGATCAGGGGGTATGGAGAGAAGGCAGGGATGGGATACTGAGTTGGATGATCAGCCATGATCACATTGAATGGCGGTGCAGGCTCGAAGGGCCGAATGGCCTACTCCTGCACCTATTTTCTATGTTTCTATGTTTCTAATTGTCTTTAGTGTGTGTAGGATAGTGTTGGTGTGCTGCTCGGCGTGGACTCGGTCGGCCTGGTTCTGTGCTGTGTCTCTAAACTAAATTAAACTAAACATCCCTCTAAACCTTTCCTATCCGTCCAAGTGTCTTTTAAGTGCTGTTATGGTACCTGCTACCACAACCTCTTCTGGCAACTCGTTCCATATACCCACCACCCCATGAAAAGGTTGCTCCTCAGCATGCATGTCCTCTGGTTTTTGATTCTCCTACCCCGGGTAAATGGGTCATAAGTTCCCAAGTTATAGTAGTAGAACTAGGCCATTCGGCCCATCGAGTCTACTTCGCCATTCAATCATGGCTGATCTCTGCCTCCCAATCCCATTTTCCTGTCCTCTCCCCATAACCCTTGACACCCATTCTAATCAAGAATTCGTCCATCTATGCCTGAAAAATATCTATTGACTTGGCCTCTCCGGCAATGAATTCCACAGATTAACTACACTCTGACTAAAGAAGTTACTCCTCACCTCCTTTCCAAAAGAGCGCCCTTTAATTCTGAGGCTACGACCACTGGTCCCAGACTCACCCACCAGTGGAAACATCCTCTCCACATCCACTCTATCTATGCGTTTCATTATTCTGTAAGTTTCAATGAGGTTCCCCCTCATCTGTCTAAACTCCAGCGAGTACAGGCCCAATGCTGTCAAACGCTCATCATATGCTAACCCCACTCATTCCTGGGATCATTCTTGTAAAAACCTCCTCTGGGCCCTCTCCAGAGCCAGCACATCCTTCCTCAGATACGGGGCCCAAAACTGCTCACAATGCTTCAAATGCGGCCTGCCCAGCGCCTTATAGAGCCTCTGCATTACATACTCTGTTTTTGTATTCCAGTCCTCTTGATATGAATGCGAGCGTTGAATTTGCCTTCTGCTTGCATCATAATGGGCCTGACCCACTTTGTCGATTTTTTCGGCGACTGTCATAGTCGTAGCAGGTCGTCGTCGTCAAGCTACAGCAAGCTACCGACAACCGGCGACCCATTAGGACGTCCACCTACGATCACCTGCAACAAGCTACGACAAGGTACATAGAAACATAGAAACATAGAAATTAGGTGCAGGAGTAGGCCATTCGACCCTTCGAGCCTGCACCGCCATTCAATATGATCATGGCTGATCATCCAACTCAGTATCCTGTACCTGCCTTCTCTCCATACCCCCTGATCCCTTTAGCCACAAGGGCCACATCTAACTCCCTCTTAAATACAGCCAATGAACTGTGGCCTCAACTATCCTCTGCGGCAGAGAGTTCCAGAGATTCACCACTCTCTGTGTGAAAAAAGATCTTCTCATCTCGGTTTTAAAGGATTTCCCCCTTATCCTTAAGCTGTGACCCCTTGTCCTGGACTTCCCCAACATCGGGAACAATCTTCCTGCATCTAGCCTGTCCAACCCCTTAAGAATTTTGTAAGTTTCTATAAGATCCCCTCTCAATCTCCTAAATTCTAGAGAGTATAAACCAAGTATATCCAGTCTTTCTTCATAAGACAGTCCTGACATCCCAGGAATCAGTCTGGTGAACCTTCTCTGCACTCCCACCCTGTCGGTGACAACTGAAGACAATTTAGCTGCCGGTACACAAAAAAATGCTGGAGAAACTCAGCGAGTGAGGCAGCATTTTTTGCGATGTTGCCTCACCCGCTGAGTTTCTCCAGCATTTTTTGTCTACTTTCGATTTTTCCAGCATCTGCAGTTCCTTCTTAAACAATTTAGTCGCCGGTACCTGTCGCCGGTTGACGTAAGTAAGTAAGTTTTATTGGCCAAGTATTCACATACAAGGAATTTGCCTTGGTGCTCCGCCCACAAGTAACAACATGACACACAGTGACAGTTACCAATGACTCAGAAAACACTAAACATTAATAATAATAAAACATTAATGATAAAACACCATTGATCAAGCATGTGAACCAACAAAATACCAGATCAAAGGGAGGCTACAGATTGTTGGATGTTGAGTAGAGCAACTACTCGTGGATAAAAACTGTTTTTATGTCTGGCTGTGGCAGCTTTGACAGTCCGGAGTCGCCTTCCATAGGGAAGTGATTCAAAGAGTTTGTGGCCAGGGTGAGAGGGGTCAGAGATGATCTTGCCCGCTCGCTTCCTGGCCCTTGCAGTGTACAGTTCGTCAATGGAGGGAAGGTTGCAGCGAATAATCGTGTCTGCTGATCGGACATATACGCTGCAGCCTCCACCGAAAATTTGCTGTCAGTGAAAATGTTTGAACATTTCAATATCCAGCGGCGACCAGAACGCTACGATTCTTCGGGCGACTGAGGGGACTACTAACGACCATACGGGTGACACCCCAGGAACCATGTGGCAACAGACTAGTTGCCTGAAGTCGCCCAAAAAAATCGCCCAAGTGGGACAGGTGCATGAGACGAGCTGATGCATTGGTGAGGGGACAATTGTTGTCACCCTGTAGTTTACGGAATAGCTGTTAGAATGATACGTTTTCACTTAATTACCCGATCAATAGCTGTACCAGAGGTATAATAATAAGACCAGCTGGGCTACAAGAAATCGATAATAACATGACAACTACAGTGGAGACGAAAGCCAGTCGAATTTGGAGAAATTTCTTAGCAGGTGTCTGGGATCATGACATGATAATCAGGTGAAAATCAATTAAATGCTGCTTCAAAATTGCACTTAAGAAACTGGGTCCATTTGCATAGCTGAATCCCATTACTACAAAGATCAAAGTCCATTTTTATAAAGAGTGCAAAGGAAATGCAGCACATTATTCCGACTTGCGGGGAACTGTGACTGGAGTCATAGGCAATAGACAATAGACAATAGAGGTGCAGGAGTAGGCCATTCGGCCCTTCGAGCCAGCACCGCCATTCAATGTGATCATGGCTGATCATCCACAATCAGTACCCCGTTCCTGCCTTCCTCATATATCCTGACTCCGCTATCTTTAAGAGCCCAATCTAACTCTCTCTTGAAAGCATCCAGAGTACCGGCCTCCACCGCCCTCTGAGGCAGAGAATTCCACAGAAATTCCACAGAGTTCCCTCTGCCACGGATACCATGTAATCCCGTGCTACCTGCTCCATGGTCGGATAGTTGGTGACTAAACCGTCTCCCCCACCTGGTTTGCCAGGTGAGGAGGGGGCTGTGGACCCCCAGCAGGACCAATAACAAGACCTATCAAAGGGCGGACGAGCTCCTAGTGAGCCAACGGCCATCCACACTTCAGTAGAAGTTGCGATCACTGTCATACACAGCATTGTAAAAGCCCCGTCCCACGGTACGAGTTCATTCCAGGAGTTCTACTGAGTTTGCCCCGATTCGAATTTGTAGATTTATGGTAATGGCCACTCGTCGGTACTCGGGGCTCTCGTGGACATTTTTCAACATGTTGAAAAATCTTCACCAGTCTTCCCGTGTTTACCTGCCGTTAGCGAGTCTTCCCGAGTACCTGCCGTTAGTGTTACGAGCCGCTAAGAGACGTCCCCGAGCTCCGACGTACCCGCTACGTTCATTCTCCGTGCTTAGCACGAGTTTGATTTTTTTTCAAACTCGGGAGAGCTCTTGGAATGAACTCGCACAGTGGGACAGGGCTGTAAGGAATTGAAAGGAACAGAATCTCACAATATCCCCAAGCACTTTCTGATAAGTGAAGAACTTCTGAAATGTTGTCGCTGTGATAGTCAATTAGCCCCTTGACACGGAAACTCCTTCCAGCCTGAGTTTGCGGGTAATTGTTGTGAACAGTTACAGGTTGCCTTGCTCTGGATGATACCAGAGTCAATATCAGAGCCTTTCTCTTCCCTCAGTTGAATGAGCAGTTCCATCACTGTAACCTGACAGCAGGGTCTGATTAGCACGGACAAAGCCGCTCAGGGATTCAGAGCTCGAGGGAGTTTGACAAAGGTGGACAAAGCTTTGTGAATACCTTCCAGTCACATTGTTCATGTTGTTCAGGCGTAGACTATCAATAGACAATAGACAATAGGTGCAGCAATAGGCCATTCGACCCTTCGAGCCAGCACCGTGATCCATTCAATGTGATCATGGCTGATCATCCCCAATCAGTACCCCGTTCCTGCCTTCTCCCCATATCCCTTGACTCCGCTATTTTTAGGAGCCCTATCTTGCTCTCTCTTGAAAGCATCCAGAGAACCGGCCTCCACCGCCCTCTGAGGCAGAGAATTCCACAGACTCACCACTCAGTGAGAAGTAATGTTTCCTCGTCTCCGTTCTAAATGGCTTACTCCTTATTTTTAAACTGTGTGGCCCCTGGTTCTGGACTCCCCCAACATCGGGAACATGTTTCCTGCCTCTAGCGTGTCCAAGCCTTTAACAATCTTATATGTTTCAATGAGATATCCTCTCATCCTTCTAAACTCCAGAGTGTACAAGCCCAGCTGCTCCATTCTCTCAGCATATGACAGTCCTGCCATCCCGGGAATTAACCTTGTAAAGCTACGCTGCACTCCCTCAATCGAGCTCGCCAATTCAACGGAGGTTCAACAGAAGACAGAAGCGGGTGGCCCCGTGGCTCAGCGGAGGAGTTGCTGCCTGGCAGCGCCAGTGACCCTGGCTTGTATTCACTGGAATTTAGAAGGGTGAGATGGTATCTTATAAAAACGTATAAAATTCATAAGAGATTGGACAGGCTAGATGCAGGAAAAATGTTCCCCATGTTGGTGGAGTCTAGAACCAGGGGCCACAGTTTTAAGAATAAGGGGTAGACCATTGAGGACTGAGATGAGGAAAAACATTTTCACCCAGAGAGTTGTGAATCTGTGGAATTCTCTGCCACAGAAGGCAGTGGAGGCCAATTCACTGGATGTTTTCAAGAGCGAGTTAGATTTGGCTCTTAGGGCTAACGGAATCAAGGGATATCAAGGGAGAGAAAGTAGGAACGGGGTACAGATTTTGGATGGTCAGCCATGATCATATTGAATGGCGGTGCTGGCTCGAAGGGCCAAATGGCCTACTCCTGCGCCTAGTTTCTAACCTGACCACAGGTGCTGTCTGTACAGAGTTTGTATGTTCTACCCATGTTGACCTGCGTGGGTTTTCCCAGGGAGCTTGCACACTAGAAAGACGTGCAGATTCGTTGTTAACTGGTTAAATGGGCAGTTTTGGTCCCCTAATTTGAGGAAGGACATTCTTGCTATTGAGGGAGTGCAGCGTAGGTTTACAAGGTTAATTCCCGGGATGGCGGGACTGTCATACGCTGAGAGAATGGAGTTTAGAAGGATGAGAGGGTCTCATTGAAACATATAAGATTATTTAGGGTTTGGACACGCTAGAGGCAGGAAACATGTTCCCGATGTTGGGGGAGTCCAGAACCAGGGGGGCACAGCTTAAGAATAAGGAGTAAGCCATTTAGAACGGAGACGAGGAAACACTTTTTCACACAGAGGGTTGTGAGTCTGTGGAATTCTCTGCCTCAGAGGGCGGTGGAGGCCGGTTCTCTGGATGCTTTCAAGAGAGAGCTAGATAGGGCTCTTAAAGATAGCGGAGTCGGGGGATATGAGGGGAGAAGGCAGGAATGGGGTACTGATTGGGAATGATCAGCCATGATCACATTGAATGGCGGTGCTGGCTCGAAGGGCCGAATGGCCTCCTCCTGCACCTGTTGTCTATTGAAATTACAAGGTTTTGCCAGGACGAGGGCCTGAGCTAACGGGAGATGTTGAGCAGGCTCAGACTGTTGCTTGGAGCTGCTTGGAGATGCTTTGCTATGGACCAAGTGTGATGAGGTTTGTCAGGTAATCAATATTTCATCTCCACATCATTCAGAGGTCTCCCTTTTAAAACATTGGATGGCGGTTTGATTCAATGAGAGGATTAAGAGATTTTGTGAGCTTCATGTTATTCATTGAGTGAGCTGGGACGAGATGTCCTGAAATGGGAATTCCATCGCCTTGAAATAATAAGATACTTGAAGATGAATAGTAAACATTCTCATACAAAGCACCTAGGGCCACCGTTTCAATGTTTGAAATTGATCTCGGCACATCAGTAAACCCATTGTTACCAACTATTTAAGGTCTCTGGGTTGTGTCTCACGAATCTACATTCATAGAGAATCTTTGCCATTTAATATTCCACATCACTAAGGCATGGTAGATTCTCAATGCAGTCTCCCCACAACAACATCTTAGACCCTGAACATGTTTAGTTTAGCTTAGAGATACAGCGCGGAAACAGAGCCTTCAGCCCTCTGGGTCTGCGCTGACCAGTGATCCCCACAGACTTACACCATCCTGCACCCACTAGGGACATCTTTTACATTTACCAAGCCTATTAACGTCTGAAGAAGGGTTTTGGCCCGAAACGTTGCCTATTTCCTTCGCTCCATAGATGCTGTTGCACCCGCTGAGTTTCTCCAGCATTTTTGTGTAACCTATAAACCTGTTGGTCTTTGGAGTGTGGGAGGAAACCAAAGATCTTGGAGAAAACCCACGCAGGTCACATGGAGAATGTACAAACTCCGTACAGACAGCGCCCGTAATCGGGATCGAACCCGGGTCTCCGGCGCTGCATTCGCTGTAAGGCAGCGACTCTACCGCTGCGCCACCGTGACCATACCTGTGCCACAGTGACAATAGATAATAGGTGCAGGAGTAGGCCATTCGGCCCTTCGGGACAGCACCGCAGTGAGGGACTGAGCTCCTGTCACAACAAGTCCATGGAAGACACCATCTCCCATGCCCTACATTAATTGCTAGAGCATATAACCATATAACCATATAACCATATAACCATATAACAATTACAGCACGGAAACAGGCCATCTCAGCCCTACAAGTCCGTGCCGAACAATTTTTTTCCCTTAGTCCCACCTGCCTGCACTCATACCATAACCCTCCATTCCCTTCTCATCCATATGCCTATCCAATTTATTTTTAAATGATACCAATGAACCTGCCGACACCACTTCCACTGGAAGCTCATTCCACACCGCTACCACTCTCTGAGTAAAGAAGTCCCCCCTCATGTTACCCCTAAACTTCTGTCCCTTAATTCTGAAGTCATGTCCTCTTGTTTGAATCTTCCCTATTCTCAAAGGGATAAGCTTGTCCACATCAACTCTGTCTAAACCTCTCATCATTTTAAAGACCTCTATCAAGTCCCCCCTTAACCTTCTGCGCTCCAGAGAATAAAGACCTAACTTATTCAACCTATCTCTGTAACTTAGTTGTTGAAACCCAGGCAACATTCTAGTAAATCCCCTCTGTACTCTCTCTATTTTGTTGACATCCTTCCTATAATTGGGCGACCAAAATTGTACACCATACTCCAGATTTGGTCTCACCAATGCCTTGTACAATTTTAACATTATATCCCAGCTTCTATACTCATCAAGAGTTAGTCTGAAGAAGGGTCTCGGCCCGGAACGTCACCTATTCCTTCTCTCCGGAGCTGCTGCCTGCCCCACTGAGTTACTCCAGCATTTTGTGTCTACGCCAACTATTTCCCCTGGACCACTCACATTGAAACAACGACCAAGAAAGCACGCCAACGCATCCACTTCTTTAGAAAGGCACACGAGGTTGGGCGTGTCCCCAACAACTCCCACCAACCTCTACAGATGCGCCGCAAAACGCATTATATCAGGATGCATCGCAGCATGTTTTGGGAACAGCTCCCATCCAAGACTTGAGTTGTGGACGCAGCCCGAACCATCGCATAAACCAACCTCCCTTCCATTGACTCCATCTACACCTCACGCAGCCTCGGCAAGGCCAGCAGCATCATCAAGGACCAGTCGCACCCCGGCCACTCCCTCTTCTCCCCTCTCCCATCAGGCAAAAGGTACAGAAGTGTCAAAACAAACGCACACCTCCAGATTCAGGGACAGTTTCTTCCCAGCTGTTATCAGGCAACTGAATCATCCCACCACAACCAGAGAGCAGTGCTGAGCTACTATCTACCTCTTTGGTCACCCTTGGACTATCTTTGATCAGACTTTGTTAGCTTTACAATGCACTAAAGGTTATTCCCTTATCATGTATCTGTACACTGTGAATGGGTCAATTGTAATCATGTATTGTCTTTCTGCTGACTGGATGGCAGAGAATAAAAGCTTTTCACTGTAGCTAGGTACACATGACAATAAACTAAACTGAACTGCTGGCACAATAGATCTATGGAAGGCACCCTTTGAACATCAAGATGTCACCAACAACTTGGCCTGGACCATCCAAGTTCAAGTTCAAGTTCACGTGCATTGCCACATGCACCATGGTACAGTGATATTTGAGTTAGCATGCAGCCATACAAGTAAAAACAGAACACAATGCACAATAAATTTACCATAAGCATCCGCCACAGTGGAATCCACATTCCTCACTGTGATGGAAGGCATCTTCCTCCTTTGTTCACCTGTGGTGGTCGGGGCCTTGAACCCTCCACTATGCCTCTGCCCATGGTCCACTGGTCAAGCCCTCTCGTCGGGATAATGGAAACTCCGGCATCGGGATGGATCGGAACACTCCGCGGCGTGGAGCGCCCTGTTCAGCCGCTGTTTATCGGACACTGCAGCTTCATCCACATTGAAGCAATAGCCAAGTCTACCGTCCAGTGGCCTTGACATTCACCATCATGAAATGGATGGTGGGACTGTCATATGCTGAGAGAATGGAGCAGCTGGGCTTGTACACTCGGGCGTTTAGAAGGATTACAGGGGATCTTAATGAAACATATAAGATTGTTAAGGTTGGACACGCTAGAGGCAGGAAACATGTTCCCGATGTTGGGGGAGTCCAGAACCAGGGGCCACAGTTTGCTGGCTGGAAGGGCCGAATGGCCTACTACTGCACCTTTTGTCTTTTGTCTATTGAGACTGCGAGCTCACGACGGTGAAACAAGCTCTTCGACCCCGCAACTCGGGCGGGAGAAGTCACCGTTGCAGGAGCCCTGAAAAGCGGTCTCCCTCCAGGGACCCGCGGGCTCCCCGTGCTGCCGTCCGCCAGACCCGCAGTTGCAGCCGCCGAATCTCCGGAGGTCGGGCCGCAGCAGCGCTCCACCACCGCTCCACCCGCTCTGGACTCGGCCAGCTCCGCGACGGCGACGGTGAGGTGAGTCGTCGGCACCAGAGCTCCCGGTCTTCCTGTTGGAGGCCGCTCCTCGTTGCAGCCCTAGCTACAACGGAGACCTGACAAAGAAAAGGTCGGGGTCTCCCGTGCAGGGAGAGATTAAAAGTTACCCCCTCCCTCCCACCCCACCCCCACCCCCCCCACACACACACACCCCAACAAAAAATAACAAAAACTACATAAAAACATAGACAAAAAATAATAAAAACACAGACGGGCTGCAGAGGCCGCTGCTGACGAGAGTCGCGCCGCCTACCGAAACTCTTCCAACTCGTTCCATATACCTCCATCCCTCTGAGTGGCAAGATTGCCCCTCAGGTTGGTGCCTGTATATAAGCGCGACACAGTGACACAGCGGTAAGGTGTTGTCTTGCAGCAGCAGATACCCAGGTACGAACCTGACTACAGGTTCTGTCTGTACGGCGATGTACATTCTCCCTGTGACCAGTGTGGGCTTTCTCTGGGCGCTCCGGTTTCCTCCCACATTCCAAAGACGTACAAGTTTGTAGATTAAGCACAAAATACTGGAGTAACTCAACGGGCCGGGCAGCATCTCTGGAGAGAAGGAATGGGTGACGTTTCGGAATTCCACAGATTCGCAACCCTGTGGTGAAACATTTTTCCTCATCTCAGTCCTTAATGGCCTACCCCTTGTTCGTAAACTCCAGCATTTTGTATCTATCTTCGATGTAAACCGTCATATGCTGTTTTTTCCCACAGGTTTGTAGGTTAATTGAATGGGTAAATGTAAAAAGTCCCTTGTGCGTGTAGAACAATGTTAAGGGCCTGTCCCACTTGGTGATATTTTCGGCGATTGCCGGCGTTATATCAGTGTCGCCAAAAGATTTTGAACATTTCAAAATCCAGCGTTGCAAAAAAAATTTGAGTATAGGAGCAGGGAGGTTCTACTGCAGTTGTACAGGGTCTTGGTGAGACCATACCACAGTTTTGGTCTACAAATCTGAGGAAGGACATTATTGCCATAGAGGGAGTGCAGAGATGGTTCACCAGACTGATTCCTGGGATGTCAGGACTGTCTTATGAAGAAAGACTGGATAGACTTGGTTTATTCTCTAGAATTTAGAAGATTGAGAGGGGATCTTATAGAAACTTACAAAATTCTTAAGGGGTGGGAGAGGCTAGATGCTGTAAGATTGTTCCCGATGTTGGGGAAGTCCAGGACAAGGGGTCACAGCTTAAGGATAATCGGGGAAATCCTTTAAAACAGAGATGAGAAGAACTTTTTTCACACACAGTGTGGATGAATCTCTGGAACTCTCTGCCACAGAGGGTAGTGTTGAGGCCAGTTCATTGGCTATGGTTAAGAGGGAGTTAGATGTGGCCCTTGTGGCTAAGGGGGGCAGAGGGGTATGGAGAGAAGGCAGGTTTCAGGATACTGAGGTGGATGATCAGCCATGATCATATTGAATGGCGGTGCAGGCTCGAAGGGCCGAAATGGCCTACTCCAGCACCTAATTTCTATGTTTCTATGTTTCTATGTTTCTATGACACAAAACAAATGTTGCGACACTTGAAAAAACACCATACGTCAATACGTACGTCATCACGCCACAAATCTTTCGGTGACCTGATACGTCAGTCAATGATGCCGGCAGTTGCTGAAAAATCTAACAACGTGGGACAGCCCCTTTAGCACTTTTGGAGGAAGCCACCATGACCAGCATCACCACCGCAATAATGTAACACCAACTTCGATGGACTGGCCATGTCATCCGCATGTCCAACATACACCTCCCTAAACAGATCCTGTACTCTCTACTGAAGGAAGGTCGGTGAGTGCCCAGCAGGACGAAGAAACGCTTCAAGGACAACATCAAAAAAAATTGGTCCTGAATGCGGAAATTGTTCCAGCGGCGGCTTGCCTGCAGCCCGTTTGTCTTTACTTTTTTCTGTTGTTTTTTTTTGTCTTGTTTTGGTTAAGTTTTAGTTTGTTGGGTTGTGTTAGAGGGGGGAGTGGGGGGGGGAAACATGTTCTCTGTCTCTCCCTTCGGGGAATGCAACTTTTTCGTGTCGTATATCCCCCTTCTCTGCCTCCGTCCGCGCTGAGGCCTAAAGGCGGAGCTGGCGACCTCCAGCCTGCGACTGACCCCAAGGCTCCGGAGGCAGAGCCAGCCAGGACTCACCAACGAGAGCTGGCCGTCTTCGGGGCTAAGGCAGAGGTGGCCCGACTTGCTGGGGCAGCGGCCTGGAGCGGAGACTTCGGGACCCGGAGCTGGTGCTGTGGCGGCCCGTCTCAGAGCGGAGACTGCGGGACCTGGAGCTGGGGCATCGACCCGGAGCTGGGGCAGCGGCCTGGAGCTGATGCTGTGGCGGGCCGTCTCGGAGCGGTGACGGCGTTCCAGCTTTCGGCGGTGGCGACATCACCACGGAGGTCCGCTGGACTGGAGGGCGGCATCTCCGGCCTGGATCGATCGCCTCAGCGCAGAGGGAGACCAAGGAGGGAAGAGACAGAGACTAAAGACTTTGCCTCCATCACAGTGAGGATGTGCTTGGCGAACTCACTGTGGTGGATGTTTAATTTGTGTTTATTGTATGTTTTGTTATTATTGGTTCTGTGTATGACTGCAGGCAACATAATTTTGTTCAGACCGAAAGGTCTGAATGACAATAAAGGAATCTAATCAAGAACAGTCTGAAGAAATTCCACATCACATCGAGCGACTGGGAGCACATTGCACTGGACAGGCAGGCGCTCCTGGAGGAAATCCGTGCAGGAAGGAGCTGCACGTCACGAAACGCAACTACGCCGTGTGGAAGAGACAAAGCGACAGCACTGTGAGGAGAGAGAGAGAGAAGGGGGCCCAACGAGTACCAAACACCGCACCAAGGTGTGTGGATCGCGGATCGGCCTCTACAGACATCTGCAGACCAACAAGTAGACGACCCTATGGAGAGGAGAGGACAGTCCCACTGGTTTCGAGCAACTGCCGGCGATGAGGCAAGGATCGCTGGTCGGCGCGGGCTCGGTGGGTCGAAGGGACCCGTTTCCCCGCTGTATCTCTAAATTCGCCCCTCAAACCTAAGTCCTCTTGTTTTTTCATTCCCCTACCCTGGGTAAAAGGCTTGGTTGGGTGCATCAACATTATCTGTCCTCCTCATATCATGAAACTGCTTCAGAAAGATTAGCAGGGATTTTATTTTTAATTTAAGCAATTTGTTTCCAGGTGCAAAATCGATGCGACTGACTGCTGCAGAAGAACAAGGAGCTTTTAGCTATATACCGCAGACATCTCAGACAGCAAAAATGTATTTTCCCAAACACAGGGATTCAGTTGATTGACCCAAAGTGGCCGACTTCCATTATCAGCGGAATTAATTTGAAAAATAATGATTTATAAATTTCTCCAGTTCAAGGGTTGGACAGAGTGGATGTGGAGAGGATGTCTCCACTAGTGGGAGAGTCCAGGACTAGAGGTCACAGCCTCAGAATTAAAGGATGTTCTTTCAGGAAGGAGATGAGGAGAGGATGGTAAACTCGTGGAATTCTTTGCCACAGAAGGCAGTGGAGGCCAAGTCAGTGGATATATTTAAGGCAGAGATAGATAGATACTTGATTACTACGGGTGGCAGAGGCTATGGGGAGAAGGCAGGAGAATGGGGTGTAGAAGGGAGAGATGGATCAGCCATGATTGAATGGGTGAGTAGACTTGATGGGCCGAATGGCCAAATTCTACTCCTGTCACTTGTGACCTTATGAAGAGTGGTCACAGGCACACAACACAGCTCTCTTCTGTTCAGTTTAGTTTAGAGATACAGCGTGGAAACAGGCCCTTCGGCCCACCGAGTCTGTGCCGACCAGCCTAGCACCTGCCTCAACTATCTCCCTCCGGCTGTTCGTTCCCACCCTCATACATCCACCACTCTTTGTGTAAAAGAGTTGCCCCTCAGTTCCCTATTAAATCTTTCCCCACCTCAGATCAAATTAGTTTAGTTGAGAAATACAACGCGGAAACAGGCCCTTGGGCCCATCAAGTTCACAAGGTTAATCCCCGGGATGGCGGGACTGTCATATGTTGATAGAATGGAGCGGCTGGGCTTGTACACTCTGGATTTAGAAGGATGATAGGCGATCTTATTGAAACATGGAAGATCGTTAAGGGTTTGGACACGCTAGAGGCAGGAAACATGTTCCCGATGTTGGGGAGTACAGAACCAGGGGCCACAGTTTAAGAATAAGGGGTAAGCCATTTAGAACGGAGACGAGGAAACACTTTTTCTCACAGAGATTTGCGAGTCTGTGGAATTCTCTGCCTCAGAG
This sequence comes from Leucoraja erinaceus, assembly GCF_028641065.1. Taxonomy (NCBI): domain Eukaryota; kingdom Metazoa; phylum Chordata; class Chondrichthyes; order Rajiformes; family Rajidae; genus Leucoraja; species Leucoraja erinaceus. Next base: position 110,181 of record NW_026575440.1, read on the forward strand.
GGCGGTGAAGGCCGGTTCTCTGGATGCTTTCAAGAGAGAGCTAGATGAGAGCGAGAGCTGCCATCTGGGGAGAGGTACAGGAGCATTAGCTGCAAAACCAGCAGGATGCTCCTCAGCTTCTTCCCGCAGGCTATAAGACTGATAAACGGACTTTGCCCCCTGCCAAAGTATCGCGCACCAACCACCAACCTGGACACACTGCAGCAGAGCCACTGTCGTGCCGCTGCCGATCAGAACGCCTGTTGATGTTTAGTAGAGAGTAGAGTGTTTAATTTGTTCATGGTATATGTATTTTTATTTCTATTTATTTTTTACTGCACACTGAATGGACACTGGTTGAGCAACGTTTTTTTGTTTCCTCTGGGTATGTGAATACTCAGGAAAATGACAATAAAGATATACAATACAATACAATACAGATAGAGTTCTTAAAAATACTAGAATCAGGGGATATGGGGAGAAGGCAGGAACAGGGTACTGATTGTGGATGATCATATTGAATGGTGGTGCTGGCTCGAAGGGCCGAATGGCCTACTCCTGCACCTATTGTCTAATGTCTATTGACTATTGCCTGTTACTCCAGCATTTTGTGTCCTCTCCTTCTTCATCACTTGCTTTTCAATATGATCGTTCTTCCATGTCTAAGCTGTAGACAGTGTCGACTCAATCATTTCTCTCCTCTCAGGGTAAGCTTTTTATCCTTGACTGATCTTGTGAATGAGACATGGGCAGGCAACCGACCATGATGATACTGTCCCAATACTAAGCTAGAGAAATGGAAACATATGGAACTGCAGGTAGACGCAAAATGCTGGAGTAACTCAATCAATCAATCAATCAATCAATCAACCTTTATTGTCATCTTGCAAGCAACAGTTGTTACAGTGCAAAAAGAAAAGACGTTTCCCAGTGAATAGCGGAGCATCGCACATGAAATTTAAACACTTCACACATAATAACACTAAAAACAATCCAGTCCCTGATGGAACAGTGTAAATAGTTAAAAGCAGGTAAAAAAACACAATGTTAAAATTCAATAAACCAATCATAAAAATGTCCGGGGCCGCTGATTTAAGTGGCCAGTGCCAGTTATTAAAGTGTCCGTGCCAGCCGCAGAGTCAAGTCAAGTGACTGTGGGTGCAGAGTGACTGTTTAGCAGCCTCACAGCCTGTGGTAGGAAGCTGTTTAGCAGCCTCGTAGTCCGGGCTTTGATGCTACGATATCTCTTGCCTGATGGCAGGAGATCCAGGTGTGCGTGGAGGGGGTGCAGTTTGTCCTTGGCAATTCTCTGTGCTAACTCAGCGGGACAGGCAGCATCTCTGGAGAGAAGGAATGGGAATGAGACATTTTGGGTGGAGACCCTTCTTCAGGCTGAGAGTCAGGGGAGGGGGTGATACAGAGATAAGGAAGTGCAAGGTGTGAGAATGAAACATCAAAGGGGGTGAAGCTCAAGGAAGATGTAGAATAATAAAGATGGTCTTCTGCGGGGTGTAACATCCACCACAAGTTATCCATCCCCCTACATATAACATTCTTAAGGGATTGGACAGGCTAGATGCAGGAAAAATGTCCCCCATGTTGGCAGGAGTCCAGAACCAGGTGTCACAGTTTAAGAATAAGGGGTAGGCCATTTAGGACTGAGTTGAGGAAAAACGTTTTCACCCAGAGAGTTGTGAATCTGTGGAATTCCCCACCACAGAAGGCAGGATGTTCTCAAGCGAGAGTTAGATTTAGCTCTTAGGACTAAAGGAATCATAGAAACATAGAAAATAGAAAATAAGTGCAGGAGTAGGCCATTCGGCCCTTCGAGCCTGCACCGCCATTCAATATGATCAGGGCTGATCATCTAACTCAGTATCCTGTACCTGCCTTCTCTCCATACCCCCTGATTCCTTTAGCCACAAGGGCCACATCTAACTACCTATTAAATATAGCCAATGAACTGGCCTCAACTACCCTCTGTGGCAGAGAATTCCACAGATTCACCACTCTCTGTGTAAAATATGATTTTCTCATCTCGGTCCTAAAAGACTTCCCTCTTATCCTTAAGCTGTGACCCCTTGTTCTGGACTTTCCCAACATTGGGAACAATCTTCCTGCACCTAGCCTGTCCAACCCCTTAGGAATTTTGTAAGTTTCTATAAGATCCCCCCCCCTCAATCTTCTAAATTCTAGTGAGTACTCAAGGGATATGGGGAGAAGGCAGGAACGGGGTACTGATTTTGGATGATCAGCCATGATCACATAGAATGGCGGTGCTGGCTCGAACGGCTGAATGGCCTGCTCCTGCACCTATTTTTCTACGTTTCTATATTTCTACATGTAGGTTTGTTCGTTAATTTGTTCCTGTCAATTTTCCATAGTGTGGAGGATAGTACGAGTGTACAGGTATTAGTTGGTTGTCGCCGGCTCGTTGGGTCGAAGGGCCTGTTTTCATGCTGCATCTTTCAACCAAAACCAACTAAAGTAAACTGAACTAAAACTGGACCCACCTTGTAGAACCAAAATGCTTTCACATTCTGAATGGCCTACATCTTCACCTATTGTCTATTGTCTATTTTAATGACTTTTCAATGCAGATTAGTGTTCAAAAATGATTTCCAAAGAGTGAGCACAAAAACTACAAACGGGAAAATTAATTGAAATACATGAAGATACCAAATATCAGCATTCTATTTGAATGAAATAGAAAGCAAATGATATTATCTTCTCCTCCAATTCACTGGAATTTGGAAGGATGAGAGGGCATCATTAAAACATATGCAAATCTTAAAGGATTGGACACGTTAGAGGCAGGAAACATGTTCCCGGTGTTGGGGGCAGTCCAGAACCAGGGGTCACAGTTTAAGAATAAGGGGTCGGCCATTTAGGACTGAGCTGAGGAAAAACTTTTTCACCCGGAGAGTTCTGAATCTGTGGAAATCTCTGCCTCAGAAAGCAGTGGAGGCCAATTCTCTCGATGCTTTCAAGAGGGAGTTAGATGTAGCTCTTAGGGTTAACTGAATCAAGGGATATGGGGAGAAAGCAGGAACGGGGGTACTGATTTTAGATGATCAGCAGTGGAATCAAGGGATGTGGGGAGAAGGCAAGAACGGGATACTGATTGTGGAGGATCAGACCTGATCGTAGTGAATGGCGGTGCTGGCTCGAAGGGTCGAATGGCCTATTCCTGCACCTATTGTCTATTGTCTATTGAAGGCGGAAAGATTTAACAGGAATCTGATGGGCAACTTTTTTACACCAAGGGTGATAGATGTAACTACAAACAGGAAAATTAATTTAAATACATGAAGATACCAAATATCAGCATTCTATTTGACCAAATGAAACAGAAAGCAAATGATATTATCTTCACCTCAAATTCACCATACATTTAGGTGTATGGAACTATCTGCCTGTTGAGGCAGGTACTATCGCAACGCTTAAAAAACATTTGGACATGTACGTGGATAGGGCCGGTTGGCCTCCTTCTGAATCTATTTTTCTATGTTTCTATGTTTCTAATATAAGTCTTTATGTAATCAGATTTCCATGCATTGGTATATGTGTTAAATGAGAATCAAATTGGCCTTATGTGCAAATATTTGTCCGAGGTTTATCTTTGAAGTGATAGAAACATAGAAAATAGGTGCAGCAGTAGGCCATTCGGCCCTTCGAGCCTGCACCGCCATTCAATATGATCATGGCTGATCATCCAACTCAGTATCCTGTTCCTGCCTTCTCTCCATACCCCCTGATCCCTCCAGCCACAAGGGCCACATCTAACTCCCTCTTAAATATAGCCAATCAACTGGCCTCAACTACCTTCTGTGGCAGAGAATTCCAGAGATACACCACTCTCTGTGTGAAAAATGTTTTCCTCATCTCGGTCCTAAAAGATTTCCCCTTTATCCTTAAACTGTGGCCCCTTGTTCTTGACTTCCCCAACATCGGGAACAATCTTCCTGCATCTAGCCTGTCCAACCCGTTAAGAATTTTGTACGTTTCTATAAGATCCCCCCTCAACCTTCTAAATTCTAGCGCGTACAAACCGAGTCTACCCAGTCTTTTTTCATATGAAAGTCCTGACATCCCAGGAATCAGTCTGGTGAACCTTCTCTGTACTCCCTCTATGGCAAGAATGTCTTTCCCCAGATTTGGAGACCAAACCTGTACGCAATACTCGAGGTGTGATCTCACCAAGACCCTGTACAACTGCAGTAGAACCTCCCTGCTCCTATACTCAAATCCTTTTGCTATGAATGCTAACATACCATTCGCTTTCTTCACTGCCTGCTGGACCTGCATGCCTACTTTTAATGACTGGTGTACCATGACACCCAGGTCTCGTTGCATCTCCCCCTTTCCTAATCGGCCACCATTCAGATAATAATCTACTTTCCTGGTTTTGCCACCAAAGTGGATAACCTCACATTTATCCACATTATACTGCAAGATCTGATAAGATCTGATTTGCAAAATATTGTTGATGTGATCACAACTCCCAGGGGGTTTTGGATATTATTATTATTAGTTAATATTAAATAGTTGAAAACATTAGCGACGCAGTGGTGCTGGTTTCTGACGGGTGGAGAGGCGGAAAAATATTTTCAGAAATAATTTGGCTCAATAATTCAATATGATATGGAAAATAGTTTTGTTGAATTCTCCACATGAAGCAACTTCATTTAGTTTTGCTTTGTTTTGGTTAATTTAGTTTAGTTTAGAGATACAGCGCGGAAACAGGCCCTTCGGTCGACTGGTTCCACGCCGACCAGCGATCCCCGCCCATTAACACTATCCTACACACACCAGGGACAATTTTTACATCTATACAAACCTGTACGTCTTTGGAGTGTGGGAAGAAACCGAGGATCTCAGAGAAAACCCACGCAGGTCACGGGGAGAACGGAGCGAACCCGGGTCTCCGGCGCTGTCAGGCAGCAGCTCCACCGCTGCACCACCATGGTGTCCATTAGTTGACTCTGTGGAAACTAGCCCTTAGACAGATCTTCATTAGCAGGAGAAAGAGAATGGTAACCTTGTAGCGGCACCAAACGTGGTGAATAAGGCCAGACATCAGGCAGGTTCAAACAGGAGTTTATTCAGGTGTTACACGTTAGATTGGTCCACTAACTATCTTATCATTGCTGCTGTAGCTGAGCGAGATTGCCCTCTCGGGCTCAGCTACCTGTTGACTGCCAAGGTCTCGAGGTGAGATAACCTTAAGTAGCAGGACACTCCCTCTAGCCCATGACGTCACATGCCAGCCCTTGTATCTACTGACGAGAGTTCGACCATAAGTGGCCCATGTATCAGCTGACGCCACAACCTTGACAATTGTCCAACCTATACCAGCACCAGTGGCGCAGCGGTAGAGTTGCTGCCTTACAGCTCCACAGCGCTCGGTTCGATCCTGACTATGGGTGCTGTCAACTAAGTTGGCAGGGGTAGGCCATTTTGGACTGAGCTGAGGAATAAACTTTTGTTGTGCCACTGTGCTGCAAAGATTAGTCAGAGGTCAAGGTTAATTGAAAAAATAACGTTTGAGTCAGTCTGAAGTCTGGAGAAGTGCCCCGACCCGAATATCCCCTATCCGTGTCATCCAGCGATGTTGCCTGGCCCGCTACATTACTCCTGTACTTTGTGTCCTCCATCACTCGCCTGGGTTTGTCCTGCACCCATCTCACATCTAGCTTTCACCGCCTAGTCGACCGCGGTGTGGTGGTAGTACTACTGCCCCCACCCTCAACGCCCCTCCCCCACTTGAATGGGCAGACAGTTGAGCAGGTAGAGGCCTTTAGATACCTGGGCACAGAGATTGACACCCGCCTGTCCTTCTCCCAGCACACAGACTCTGTGTACAAGAAGGCACAGCAACGCCTGTTCCTGCTGAGGAAACTCAGGAGCTTTGATGTCAGACAGGACATTTTAACAGCTGTCTATAAATCACTTATAGAATCTGTACTCACCTTTAACATCACATCCTGGTTCACCCTCACCTCTGTCAAAGACAAATCAAAGCTTTCCCGGATCATCAATCAGGCAAGCAAAATAACTGGCAAAACTCAAAATCAATGATCAGTACTCCACACCCAGGCAGTTAAAAGGAAAGCCAACCTCATTACACAGGATCCCACCCACCCCCTGCACAAGTCTTTCCAACTTCTGCCATCAGGCCGCTGATATAAAGTCCCCCTATCCAAGAAAAACATCCACAAAAACTCATTCATACCCATTGCCATAAACAGCTTAAATAAAAAATGAACAATGGACAAATTAACCCTGACGCATTGTCACTTTACACGTATCCACAACTTTTATCTTGTCTATTTTTACAGTTTTTAATCTTTATATTTGCTTTTAAGATCGATACACACGGTGTGTGCTCGCAGATATCTGTGTTGCATGACTGCTTATCAGTACATTGTCCTGTCTGTATGTTGAGCCACGTCAAAGAAGATTCTCTGTTACGACAGACAATAAAGTTTTCTGAATCTGAATCTGGATCTGAATCTTACTGCCACCAAAAATGGCGTGGTGCTTCCAATACCCTATTCATATAGCACCTCCCTCCCTTCAGGTGAGGCAGAGGTTCACTTGCACCCCCTCCAACCTCATCTATATCCGCTGTTCCAGGTGTGGGCTCCTGGAAAACCTCCGCTCAGCCCACCTAAACCTGATCTCCGGTTGCTAAACACTTCAACTGCCATAGAGGGAGTGCAGAGACGGTTCACCAGACTGATTCCTGGGATGTCAGGACTTTCATATGAAGAAAGACTGGATAGACTTGGTTTATACTCACTAGAATTTAGAAGATTGAGAGGGGATCTTATAGAAACTTACAAAATTCTTAAGGGGTTGGACAGGCTAGATGCAGGAAGATTGTTCCCGATGTTAGGGAAGTCCAGGACAAGGGGTCACAACTTAAGGATAAGGGGGAAATCCTTTAAATTTGTAACCGAGATGAGGAGAACTGCATTTTCACACAGAGAGTGGTGAATCTCTGGAACTCTCTGCCACAGAGGGTAGTCACATTTATCCAGGCCAGTTCATTGGCTATATTTAAGAGGGAGTTAGATGTGGCCCTTGTGGCTAAGGGGATCAGAGGGTATGGAGAGAAGGGCAGCATCCTCCTCATCCGCAAACTACCCCCTTGGCGATATTGCCTTCAATTCCCTACGGGATACTGAGTTGGATGATCAGCCATGATCATATTGAATGGCGGTGCAGGCTCGAAAGGGCCGAATGGCCTACTCCTGCACCTAATTTCTATGTTTCTATGTGTTCTATGTGTCCATGTAAATGCATTTCGTTGTCTCTGTACTGTACACTGACAATGACAATTAATTGAATCATTTCATTTCATTTTCTCCTGACACTCGCCTGGGTTTGTCCTGCACCCACCTCACATCCAGCTTTCACCGCCTAGTTGACCGCGGTGTGGTGGTAGTACTGTACGCCCCCACCCTCAACGCCCCTCCTCCACTTACTGCCACCGAAAACAAAAATGGCACGGTGCTTCCAATACCCCATACATATAGCACCTCCCTCAACTTTGTCCAAGGCCCGTGATGGTCCCTTCAGGTTAGGCAGAGGTTCACTTGCACCCCCTCCAACCTCATCTATATCCGCTGTTCCAGGTGCCGCCTAAACCGACCTGATCTCCCGGTTGCTAAACACTTCAACTCCCCCACTCATTCCCACACTGACCTTTCTGTCCTGGGCCTCCTCCACTGTCAGAGTGAGGCCCAGCGCAAATTGGAGGAACAGCGCCTCATATTTCACTTGGGCAGTGGTATGAACATTGACTTCTCCGATTTCAAGTAACCCTTGCTTTCCCTCTCTCCACATCACTCCCCCATCCTAGTTCTCCGACCAGTCTGACTGATTAAATTTTACTGATTGTGTGCCCTCATTGTCAGCTTCCCCCAGCTAACAATGATCTATTCTTAGACACAAAATGCTGGAGTAACTCAGCGGGACAGGTAGCATTTCTGGGTAGGAATGGGTTACGTTTCGGGTCATAGAAACATAGAAACATAGAAAATAGGTGCAGGAGTAGGCCATTCGGCCCTTCCAGCCTGCACCGCCATTCAATATGATCATGGCTGATCATCCAACTCAGTATCCTGTACCTGCCTTCTCTCCATACCCCCTGATCCCTTTAGCCACAAGGGCCACATCTAACTCTCTCTTAAATATAGCCAATGAACTGTGGCCTCAACTACCTTCTGTGGCAGAGGATTCCACAGATTCACCACTCTCTGTGTGAAAAATGTTTTTCTCATCTCAGTCCTAAAAGATTTTCCCCTTTATCCTTAAACTGTGTGACCCCTTGTTCTGGACTTCCCCAACATCGGGAACAATCTTCCTGCATCTAGCCTGTCCAACCCCTTAAGAATTTTGTAAGTTTCAATAAGATCCTCCCTCAATCTTCTAAATTCTAGCGAGTACAAGCCAAGTCTATCCAGTCTTTCTTCATATGAAAGTCCTGACATCACAGGAATCAGTCTGGTCGAGACCCTTCTTCACTCTCGACCTGAAACATCACCCATTCCTTCTCCCCAGAGATGCTGAAGAAAGGTTTCGGCCCGAAACGTTGCCTATTTCCTTCGCTCCATAGACGCTGCTGCACCCGCTGAGTTCCTCCAGCATTTTTGTGTACCTTCGATCTTCCAGCATCTGCAGTTCCTTCTTGAACACTTCTGCCTTCCCTGCTGAGTTACTCCGGCATTTCGGTTTAAACCAGCATTTGAAGCTACTTCCTACTCAATGATCCATTCAACATTTCCCTTGATTTCCATCCCATTTTGATCTCTCGTTTTCACACCTTACCCTTCACTATCTCTCCTTTCCCTCTCCCCTGACTCTCAGTCTGAAGAAGGGTCTCGGCCCGTAACATCACCCATTCCTACTCTCCGGAGATGCCGCCTGTCCCGCTGAGTTGCTCCAGCGTTTTGCGGCGTTTCCAAAGTTAGCCGGGAATGGATGAGAGGCATTTCAGCTCATTCTTGGAAAATTCCCTCATTTCTCATTTCATGCATGAAAAATGAAAGAGCAGCTGGAGCTGAACAAAATATACAATGTACTCCTCTTATTGTGTCTTCCACTTCCACTGCCAAGAAAAATTAGCATCAAGGTAACCTTACAATCCAAATATTTATTATCGTGCTGTAACTCAAGCTGCGTGCTGCAGTTCCCAGTGGCCCGTGCCGAGACAGGGAGAAGTGACTCATAAATCATCTTTAAGGAGTACTCGACCATTATTTCCTTGTCAATATGTGTCAGTGAATGAGACCACAACATTTTCTTTGTCAGAGTGAGGCCACACGCAAACTGGAGGGACAGCACCTCGCACTTCGCTTGGGCAGCTAATATTGTAAACGGGCGATCACGGAGGCGCAGCGGTAGAGTTGCTGCCTTACAGCGAATGCAGCGCCGGAGACCCGGGTTCGATCCCGACTCCGGGCGCTAGTCTGTGCGGAGTTTGTACGTTCTCCCCGTGACCTGCATGGGTTTTCCCCGACATCTTTGGTTTTCTTCGCACACTCCAAAGGCAATAGACAATAGACGCAGGATTGCCCTTCGAGCCAGCACAGCCATTCACTGTGACTATGACTGATCATCCACAATCAGTACCCCAGTTCCTGCCTCCTCTCCATATCCCTTCGCTATATTTAAGAAGTTTAGCTAACTCTCTCTTGAAAGCATCCAGAGAATTGGCCTCCACTGCCTTCTGAGACAGAGAATTCCACAGACTCACAACTCTCTGGGTGAAAAAGTTTTTCCTCATCTTCGTTTTAATTGGCCCAGCCCTTATTCTTAAACTGTGGCCCCTGGTTCTGGACTCCCCTGACATTGGGAACATGTTTCCTGCCTCTAACCTGTCCAATCCCTTAATAATATTATATGTTTCAATAAGATCCCATATCATCCTTCTAAATTATGAATGAATTAATAAGTTTATTGGCCAAGTATTCACATACAAGGAATTTGCCTTGGTGCTCCGCCCACAAGTGACAACATGACATACAGTGACACTTAGGATGATGTATAAAACATTAAACATTAATAATAAAACATTATTGATTGAACATGTGAATGAAATAAAATACTACAGCAAAAGGAGGCTACAGATTTTTGGATGTTGCGTAGAGCAACTACTCGTGGATAAAAACTGTTTTTATGTCCGGCTGTGGCAGCTTTGACAGTCCGGAGTCGCCTTCCAGAGGGAAGTGATTCAAAGAGTTTGTGGCCAGGGTGAGAGGGGTCAGAGATGATCCTGCCCGCTCACTTCCTGGCCCTTGCAGTGTACAGTTCATCAATGGAGGGAAGGTTGCAGCCAATAACCTTCTCTGCTGATCGGACGATTCGCTGCAGCCTCCGGGTGTCGTGCTTAGTGGCTGAGCCAAACCAGACCACGATGGAGACGGTGAGGACAGGGCATTCCATAAATTCACAACTCTCTGGGTGAAAAAGTTTTTTCTCACCTGAGTCTTAAATGGCTGTGTCCCTCTCTGTCTCCGCCCGCCAGCCCTATCCGTGTCCGGGCCGCCGGTCTCCGCTCCCCGCTCGCTCCTCATTCGCCGGCACGGCCGGCCGCCTTGCACATGCGCATTGCTACGTCCAGCACATCCTCCCCCCTGCACATGCGCACAACCACAGCCAGCACATCATCGGCCGCCCTGCGCATGCGCATTGCCACGGCAACTGGGCGGCGCTGGGCACTTTCTCCCTCGCTTTGAATTGTGGGAGATCTGGCCGCCATTGCGGTCAGATCTCGCCGCCAGCGCTGAAAACTAATGGTGAATCTCTCCCTGACCCTGGATCTGGAGTAACTCCCTGGAGTGACTATTGCTTCTGGTTTCCTGGTCCTCCAAAAATATTCGAGATGGAAGGGTGAAGACTATTCCATGCTTTAATTGTGCGGGGGAACCCCTCAATGGAGCAGCACCATGCAAGCCGTCTTAAATGACCAACTAAACTGTCATTTGGCAACTTAAAAAGCTGCCAAGGTTGCCCGGCTGACAACAGAAAAAAATAAATAAAGTGAGATCCCTGCAAGGTACATAATATTTTTGACACTGTCATAGGCCTTTCTTTCATATGCTGTCACTGTAGTCTCTAAACAACCCTTCAGTAATTTCCCTTGCCCTCCATTTCAGAATAATAGTGCTTTAAGCCAATAACTCGACACTAGCACTGGCAGTAAATAAATAAATAATTATCTCATTGGCCACGCTCGGCTGCAAATCGGTGTCAATCTGGTGGACCATCTTCCTCTAGTTGTGGGGGTGGGGCCTCACAAGGGGCCACTCTTCATCTAAATCCGGCCCTGTTAGTAGGAAAGTTCCCCCCGTGACTGCGTGGGTTTTCTCCGAGATCTTCGGTTTCCTCCCACACTCCAAAGACGTACAGGTTTGTAGGCTAATTGGCTTAGTATCAATGTAAAATTGTCCCCAGTATGCGTAGGATAGTTAGTGTGCAGGGATTGCTGGTCGGAGCGGACTCGGTGGGCCAAAGGGCCTGATTCCACACTGTATCTGTTAAAAATTATGCAAGCACGATTACCCATCCCTTCAGGAAACACGTGCAGGAAGGAACTGCAGATGCTGGTTTAAATCGGAGATAGACACAAAATGCCGGAGTATCTCAGCGGGACAGGCGGCATCTCTGGAGAGAAGCAAAGGGGGACATTTCAGGTCGAGACCCTTCTTCAGTCTGAAGTCTGAAGAAGGTTCTCGACCACAAACCTCACCCATTCCTTCTCTCCAGAGATGCTGCCTGTCCCAGCGAGTTAAGGGCCTGTCCCACTTGCAAGCGATTGCATGAGCGACCAAACGGAAGCAAAGTTCACGCGAAGTTCGTGCTAAGTTCACGTGTGACATAATTTGCGTCGTACTTACCAATTAGCTGTGCAGGAGGGCGGGCCGACTGAATTTGGGCGTCGCACAGCATCGTCGGGCGGTGACGTCATCACGCAACGTCACGCACTAGGCATACGCCGTCAAGACGCTGCGTACGACCGCAATGCGCCTGCGTGCCGAGAGGCCGTTGGCGCGCAAAAATTTCAGCCACTGCCAGAATTTCGGAGCCCCGCGTGATCTCTGGACCAGCCCCGCACAACTCCGCGCTTCCAAGTGGGACCGCCCCCCCCGTGGCCATACCGTGCCCGTACTCCTCAAACAACCACAAGGTCGCGTGATTTGTGAGCCAAGGTCGCGTAAGTGGGACAGGCCCTTTACTCTGGTATTTGGTGTCTGCCTTCAGAAAACATCCTCACCTTTCCCCTACGGCATGCATTTGAAACTGCAAGACATTATGAGGAAAACAAGTCAATTTTGGCCTGGATGGATTTACAGTGCCTCACTTGACAAGGCTGACGTCAGCAATGTTCTTCGAGGATCCTGGAGAGACGGGAGAATCAATCATTCTAAGCCGCAGATGCGAGTGACAGAAAGAGTATTGAGCCCAAGCTAATCAGCACCTCTTGTATACATGTAGTCAAGGCTAAAAGGCCATGATGATAAAGCTCCGTCTTAAATAAAAATAAGCCGTCCCTTCTCTTGGACTTTCATTCGCGATTTGCTTTTCAAGGAAGGTGCTCAATAGAATGAGCAGGACAAACGCAATGATGTCCACTGGGCAATGCTATGGCCATAACATTTGCAAGTGGAGGCGTATGGCAGATGTCACAACCTGATGGATGATGATCAATCCTGACTCGGAAATATAATTGCCTTCCTTTATCCATGGCTGAATAATTTTTTATTCCCCAGCCAGGTGGTGCAGCATTGGAGCTGCTGCCTTACAGGGCCGGAGACCCTCGGGGTGTCACAGTCTGCCCTCTCCTCATTCTCACCCACTTCACCTCCCAATACTTTTCCACCAGTCCCTCCTTCTCCTCGCCTACCACTCCCCTCTCATCAGCCCAACTCTCCTCACCTGTTGCACTCAGTTGCCTCTGATCACCAATTAACCCGGTGCCGATGCCGCTGCTGAGTCGGGGGCTGCTGCTGCGGGTCTGCGGACAGCGGCGCCGGGAGCCTGCGGGTCCCTAGAGGGAGACTGCTTTTCGGGGCTTCTGCAACGGAGAATTCTCCCGCCCGTGTTGCGGGGTCGAAGAGCTCCTGGAGCGGGGCCTGACATCACCGCCCCGCGCGGCTGGAATGGCCGCGGGTACTTGCGAGCGCACACCGGGGGCTCCAACACCAAGACCCGGTGTGCGACCTCGCACCACCCGGCGTGGCTTCAATGGCCGCGGGACAATTGCCATCGCCAGCCGGGGGCTTTGACTTTGACTCTGACATCGGGGGGGGGAGAGTGCAGTGGAGAGAAGTTTTTTTTTTTTTTTGGCCTTCCATCACAGCTATGTGATGGATGTTTATGTAAAATTGTAATTATGTTGTGTCTGGGTCTATTTGTGTGTAATGTATGGCTGCAGAAACGGCATTTCGTTTGGACCTCTAGGGGTCCAAATGACAATTAAATTGACTCTGACTCTGACTATAGACTCTCCTCACCATTCACACAGGGCCAGATTGTTCTCAGCATTCATGCAAGACTCTCCAGCGACTTCTCGACTACCTGCCTGGCTTTGACTCTCCTTTCGTCTGTCCCTTGCTGGTTTGTTTGCATCGTGTGTTGGATCTCCTGGTTACCGGACCTTCCGCTACCCCGACTACGTCTCCTGCCTGCCCCTCTTCGGAACCCTCGCTCAATCCTGAGCCTCTGTGTGAGTACGGTGTACCCATTCCTGTGTTACTACTCTGTGTTACAGTATCGTAATAAAGTTCATTACCAACTATACCTGCCTGATTCTGTGCTGCTATTGGGTCCAAGCTATATCCGTTACACCGGGTTCGATCCCTACTACGGGAGCTGTCCGTAAGGAGTTTGCACGTTCGGTTTAGTTTAGTTCAGAGACACAGCGCGGAAACAGGCCGTTCGGCCCACCGAGTCCGCGCCGACCAGCGGTCCCCGCGTGCTAACACTATCGCACCTATACACCACAATATCATTTACATTTACACCTGGAGGCTGCAGCGAATCGTCCGATCAGCTGAGAAGGTTATTGGCTGCAACCTTCCCTCCATTGATGAACTGTACACTGCAAGGGCCAGGAAGCGAGCGGGCAAGATCATCTCTGACCCCTCTCACCCTGGCCACAAACTCTTTGAATCACTTCCCTCTGGAAGGCGACTCCGGACTGTCAAAGCTGCCACAGTCAGACATAAAAACAGTTTTTATCCACGAGTAGTTGCTCTACTCAATAACCAAAAATCTGTAGCCTCCCTTTGATCTGGTATTTTGTTGGTTCACATGCTTGATCAATGGTGTTTTATCATTAATGTTTTATTATTATTAATGTTTAGTGTTTTCTGAGTCATTAGTAACTGTCACTGTGTGTCATGTTGTTACTTGTGCGCGGAGCACCAAGGCAAATTCCTTGTATGTGAATACTTGGCCAATAAACTTACTTACTTACTTACTTGCGTACATTTATACCAGGCCAATTAACCTACAAACCTGCATGTCATTGGAGTGTGGGAGGAAACTGAAGACATCAGAGAAACCTCACGACGGGGACAACGTGCAAACTCCGTACAGACAAGCGGATATCCGGTGCTGTAAGCGCTGTAAGGCAGCAACTCTATTGCTGTGCCAACACACATTCTCCGGGTGCTCTGGTTTCCTCCCGCACTCCAAAGACGTGCAGGTTTGTAGGCTCTCCAAATCTACAGTTCTCACCCGGCAGTCTACATGCCTAAATGTGTTGCATGGATTGTCCAAAATAAAAGGTAGACAAAAATGCTGGAGAAACTCAGCGGGTGAGGCAGTATCTATGGAGCGAAGGAAATAAGCAACGTTTCGAGTCGAAACCCTTCTTCAGACTTATATATACGGAAAATGTACAGTGAGGCATGTATTTAGCTTAGTTTTATTTCAGTTTAGTTTATTGTCACGTGCACCGAGGTACAGTGAAAAGCTTGTTAAGTGTACTAACCAGTCAGCAGAAAGACAATACATGGTTACAATCGAGCCGTCCACAGTGTACAGATACACGATAATGGGAATAACGTTTAGTGTAAGATAAAATCCAGTAATGTCCGATTAAAGATAGTCTGAGGTTCTCCAATGAGGTCGACAGTCATTTGTGACTGCTCTCGAGTTGTTGGTAGGATGGTTCAGTTGCCTGATAACAGTTGGGAAGGAACTGTCCCTGGATTTTTCACACAGAGTTGTGAGTCTGTGGAATTCTCTGCCTCAGAGGGTGGTGGTGGCAGGTTCTCTGGATACTTTCAAGAGAGAGCTAAATAGGGCTTAAAAATAGTGAAGCCGGGAATATGGGGAGGAGGCAGGAATGGGGTACTGATTGGGGATGATCAGCCATGATCACATTGAATGTCGGTGCTGGCTCGAAGGGCCGAATGGCCTCCTCCTGCACCTATTGCCTATGTTTCTATGTTTCTATGATCCCCGTCTAATTTAGTGATGAACTTGGATGGGATAAAGGTATTAAATGTGGAATCATAGAGTCATGGAGTGATACAGTGTGAAAACAGGCCCTTCGGCCCAGCTTTCTCATACCGGCCATCAACGTCCCTGCTATACTAGTCCCACTTGCCCACGCTTGGTCCATATCCCTACAAACCTGTCCTATCCATGTAACATGTCTAAATGTGTCTTAAAAGATGGGATAGCTCGTATAGAGCTATTGCTTTGTTAAATACGGATCAAAAAATATTAGCGAAAACACTAGCTAGAAGACTAAGTCAATATGTTAGTAAATTAATAAATGAGGATCAAACGGGATTTATACCTAAGAGACATTCATTTAATAACCGGAGACGTCTGCTTAACATAATGCACTCTCACAAACTTCAAGAACAAGAGTTATCTATCATTTCATTGGACGCAGAAAAAGCGTTTGATCAAGTAGAATGGGATTATATGATTGAAGTATTGCAAAAATTTCAAATGGGAGAGAACTTCATCGCATGGATGAAATTATTATATAACAAACCCACGGCTAGAATATTAACTAATAATATACTGTCTACGAAATTCCAATTAACAAGGGGCAATAGACAAGCATGTTCATTATCACCGCTGTTATTTGATTTGGTAATTGAACCTTTAGCTGAAAAAATTAGAACACACCCGGGTATTTACGGTTATAATACAAAATATTCAAATAACAAAATATCCTTATATGCAGACGATGTATTACTGTATATCACAAAACCCTAAATCAGTAAACCAAACATATTAAATCTAATTGAGGACTTTGGCTCTTTCTCAGGATACAGAATAAACTGGAACAAAAGTGAAATTATGTCGATAAAACCGAAAGACTCAACACATCTCTTGAAATTCCCCTTCCAAATAGTCACAGAAAAATTTAAATATTTAAGAATTAAAATCACTAGAAATTACCACGCTATGTTTAATGCCAATTATAGCCCCTTACTTAAGAAACTAAATAATCTAATCAAATTCTGGAAAACGCTCCCGATGTCTTTAATAGGTCGAATAAATGCCATAAACATGATCTTTTTACCACAAATCCTATATTTATTTCAATCAATTCCAATGTATCTTCCAAAAAAGTTTTTCAAAAACTAGACTCAGACATTACAAATTTTATATGGGATTATAAATCCCACAGAATACAAAGAGCACACCTTAGTAAACCAAAAGAGATGGGTGGTCTAGCGCTCCCTAACTTTATGTACTATAATTGGGCAGTAAATATTAAAAATATGATTCACCTGCTGGACAACTCTGCCCAGCAGGTGGACTGGATTATAATGGAGAGAGAGGACTGCTCTCCGTGTAATACAGGAGCGACTCTCCTCTCACCAATGAATCTGAATAACAAAAATTATAATAAAATTCCAATGATACATAGTACAATTAGAACTTGGAAACAAATAAAACAGAATCTAAAATTAAGAAATCTATCTCTTTTAATGCCAATAGTTAATAACCCGTCGTTTAAACCTTCAATTATAGATAAATCATTTACACAATGGGAAAGAATGGGAATCAAAACGCTCGGAGACTTGTATGAATTAGGAAAATTATCACCATTTCAACAATTACAACTGAAATATAATTTGAAAAATAATCAATATTTTAAATATCTTCAAATCCGTGACTATCTGAAAAAATACACAAAAGACTATCATGCATGCCCCCAGACTTATTGGATGAAGCCATGAAGACAAAGGCTGAATCAGCAAATCTAATATCATACTTATACGACATTATTTTAAATATAGAAATACCTACAACCGATGGTATTAGAAGAGACTGGGAACAAGAACTAGCTGTAATGTTTGAGACCACGTAAGGCCCTGTTGTGACTAGCACAAGCAAAAGGAGAACACGTCCGACATCTTGTAAGTATGATTTATTCTGCCCCACCCAGGGACACTTCTCCAAGGTCACCTGCTCTCGATCACGAGGCAAAGCCCTTTATATTAAAGGGGCACAGGCATTTACATATACATCACATCTCCCCCTTTACTTTAATTACAATTCTCCCCCTTCCCTTAAAATACCTTACATCCTCCCCCTTCAATGTTGGTCAAAATTAATAACTTGAACCTTAATTAATTTAATGTGGATAAAGTACCACAAATAACACAGTGCTCGTCATACTGCAAAACTATTAAAAAAATTGCCCAACAATTTTACATAACAAGTCGAGTTGGGGGTTTTGACAATCGCCCACTTCTCGTGCAAGTCGAGGCAGCGGGCGATGCAGGAAGAGTTTGGCGATTTACAAGGGGTGGAGATAGTTGTCGACGACATTCTCGTTTGGGGTGTGAACTCAGCACAACATGACGCAAGGGTGAAAGCCCTACTCAAACGGGTGAAAGAATCCGGCCTAAAGCTCAATCCCCGAAAGTCGGTAATGCGCTCAAATGAGATTGAATATGTGGGACATGTCATCTCGCAAGCAGGCGTGTCACCAAGCCCATCTCGTGTCAGCAGCATGCTACAAATGCCATACCCGACAAACAAGGCTGAAGTGCAAACATTCTTGGGGATGGTGACATACATGGCTAAGTTTATTCCGAACCTCTCAGAGATCACCGCCCCACTTAGACAGCTAACAGAAAAGGGAATAGCGTGGCATTTTGAGCAGAAGCACAGACATGCAGTAGACAAGCTGAAATGTCTTCTCACTTCACCACCCATACTCAAATTGTACGATGTGAACGCGCCCGTGTCAATTGCCACAGATGCTTCCAACAGCGGATTTGGAGCGGTCCTGATGCAAGACGAGAGACCTGTTGCATACGCATCACGACGTGTGAACGCGGCCGAGCGCAACTATGCAACTATAGAGAAGGAGCTGTGCTCCATACTGTATGCATGCAGAAAGTTTCATGACTTCATTGTTGGTCAGTGCACAGTAATTCTTACTGACCACAAGCCATTAGTAGGCTTGCTCGCCAAGCCACTACACAAATTAAGCCCCAGACTCCAACGCATGCGAATGCACCTGCTACGGTACGACCTGGAAATACGGTGGAAGCCGGGACGTGAAATGTTTGTCCCCGATGCCCTGAGCCGGCTGCCCAGTGCAAACACACCTGCGGAAGAGTACACCGCACTGCCGAACATGATACATGCTGTAGAAGCCATCCTACACATGTCAGACGAGCGCCTTGCGCAGTTCAAGGCTGAAACAAAGAAAGATCGAACCCTAACACTGTTGTGCGAGTGTATAAGGAAGGGTTGGCCTAGTAACAGGCGTGATCTGCCCTCGGACTTGACTCCGTTTCATACATACCATGACGAGCTGGTTGAAGTTGACGGATTAGTCTTGAGGGAAAACCGAATCGTAGTCCCCCAAAGCATGCGGAGGCAGATGCTGAACGCGCTACATGAATCACATCTGGGAGTAGTGAAACTGAAACAACGAGCCCGCAATTTATTTGCATGGCCAGGAATGAACGCACAGATTGAGGACACTGTGGGAAATTGCTCGATATGCCAGGCGACAAGGAAAGCACAAGCAAGCGAGCCGCTCCAACCACACTTCATCCCCAGCAGACCTTGGTCTAAGGTCGGCGTAGACATCTTCCATCTGGATGGAGTTGACCATTTGCTTGTAGTGGACTATTACTCCAAGTACCCAGAAATAGCGCAACTGATAGACATGACGTCACATTCGGTGATACGTGAGATGAAGGGCATGTTTGCCCGGAATGGCATTCCTGACTTGGTGATGACTGACAACGCAAGACAATTTATCTGTGCTGAATTTCATAGGTTCCAGGATGACTGGGAATTTGCCCATGTCACCTCAAGTCCCATATATCCACAGAGCAACGGGCAGATAGAGCGCTGTGTGCAAACTATAAAAGGTATCATGAGGAAAGCCAAACGCAGCGGCCGTGACCCGATGTATGCCATCCTCGAATACCGCAACACCCCACTTGATGGGACAGGCGGCTATGCCCCCTCACAGTTACTGAACAGTAGACTGTTAAGAAGCAAATTGCCATCGCCTCTATCACTCTTACTGCCTCATCATGCCCCACCCAGGGACACTTCTCCAAGGTCACCTGCTCTCAATCACGAGGCAAAGCCCTTTATATTAAAGGGGCACAGGCATTTACATATACATCACACTAGCTATAAAAATTTCAAAAGCGAGCTGGGATAAACAGTTACTATATGTGCATAAATGCTCGATCAACATACGACATACTCTAATCCAATACAAAACATTACATAGACTATATTATTCAAAAACTAAAATAAATAAACTTTTCCCCAATGTCTCACCCATTTGTGATAAATGTCAGTCACAAGAAGCTAACATAGCGCACTCTTTTGTTTTTTGTATAAAAATCCCAAAATTCTGGAACAAAATATTTGAAATCTTCACAAAACTATTTAAAATAAAACTTGTACCAAAAGCAGAATGGATCATTTTTGGAATATCGGAAGGTAACCCCGAATTCAACGTGTTTCAGAAGAACTTACTTAATTACGGGCTAATAATGGGAAAAAAACTTATACTCAAATTTTGGGAAAAACGTTCCAATACCAACAATAAAAATGTGGATTTCAAACATGTTCGAAACACTACACTTGGAAGAGATGAGACTCCTCCTAGCAGGCAAAGCAGACCACTTCCAAAAGACGTGGTCTGCATTTATGGAACTATTACAAGCATAAGGTGCAATAGTAATCTAAAATATAAATGGTACCAAGATCTGGTAACGGGGGGTGTAAAATAAATTTAAAAAAACACGGTTGGTATATCCTTTTTTGCGGAGTTTTGTGGTTCAATAGAGCGATTGTTTTTCCTTTATTTTTCTTTTCTTTCTAGGGTCTTATTTCCTTTCTTTACTTCCTTTTATAACCTCTTCCCCAAGGGGCTTTTTTCTCCCATTATTGCCATAGAGGGAGTGCAGAGAAGGTTCACCAGACTGATTCCTGGAATGTCAGGACTGTCTTATGAAGAAAGACTGGATAGACTTGGTTTATACTCTCTAGAATTTAGGAGATTGAGAGGGGATCTTATAGAAACTTACAAAATTCTTAAGGGGTTGGGCAGGCTAGATGCAGGAAGATTGTTCCCGATGTTGGGGAAGTCCAGGACAAGGGGTCACAGCTTAAGGATAAGGGGGAAATCCTTTAAAACCGAGATGAGGAGAACTTTTTTCACACAGAGAGTGGTGAATCTCTGGAACTCTCTGCCACAGAGGGTAGTTGAGGCCAGTTCATTGGCTATATTTAAGAGGGAGTTAGATGTGGCCCTTGTGGCCAAGGGGATCAGGGGGTATGGAGAGAAGGCAGGTACGGGATACTGAGTTGGATGATCAGCCATGATCATATTGAATGGCGGTGCAGGCTCGAAGGGCCAATGGCCTACTCCTGCACCTAATTTCTATGTTTCTATGTTTCTATGTTTCTATGTCTCCCAACACTTTCCTGCACCTTCACGATTCTTGCTTACTTTCCTTACTTCTTTTATTTCTACCTTTTTTAAAGCTCGAAAAATGAAGTGGTACAACATAATGTAATAAGATATATCTGATGTGTATTATTGTAATTTACTGTACTTCTAATAAAAATTAAATTAAAAAAAAATAATAAAATAAAAAATAGATGGGATAGCCCCAGCCTCAACTACCTTCTCTGGCAGCTCGATCCATACACCCACCACCCTCTGTGTGGAAAAGTTAGCCCTCGGATTCCATTTAAATCTTTTCCCTTTCACCTTGAACCTATGTCCTCGATTCCCATTCTCTGGGCAAGAGACTCTGTGCATTGACCCAATCTATTCCTCTCATGATTTTCTACAGGAGCTGTAATCTATGAATAGGCTATGTTTGAATAGTTTTGTGTAAAAGCATTACCGGCCCACTTAATAAATGATATTTTTCCCTGGTGTTGGTGACAAATTAATTTAGTTATTTTCTGGCAATGATACATTTAACGCATTTACAGCAGAGAATGTTATTGGGAGATTTTATAGAGGTGTTCAAAATTATGAGCAGCTGGGAGTGAGCAGATAATTAGGCCCCAAAATCCCATCTCTTTTAATAGATCATTCTAAGCCAAACCAACATATCTCTCCAGCTCCGTACTCTGTGAATGCATCTAATTGTCTCTTAAATCATCTAATATTGCTTTTCTCTGATCAATTATTCCAGAAATCTGTTAGCTTTCAGTTGGCTTTTCCCAGTGTCTGGTCCCTAACATTCCAAGCATTGTTCTCCAAGCCTCTGATGGATTGGCAGAGCATTCTCCACCATCTGCGAGGAACATTTCAAAAGACCAGTGGAACGTTCTCTGCTTCATAGGTTCAAAGGTTCAAAGATATTTTATTGTCACGTGTACCAATTAAGGTGCAGTGAAATTCGATTTACTGTGCAGTCATACTTAAAAAAAAGCACCAAGATGCACAACTGCATTAAAGTTAACATAAACATCCACCACAGCGGATTCCCCACATTCCCCACTGTGATGGAAGTCCAATCTTCTTTCCTTTTTATTCTCCCACGGTCGGGGCAGTCGAGCCATCCGCAGTCGGGGCGATCGAAGCTCCCGCAGCCGGCGTATCGAAGCCCCCGTGATCGGGGCGGTCGAAGATCCAGCGGCCCGGAGCTCCCGAAGTAGGTCCCCAACCAAGGGACCGCGAGCTCCACGATGTTAAAGTCCGCAGGCTCCTCTCCACATCCAGTCCATCCAGGTCTTTCACTGTTTGTTAAATTTCAATGAGGTCCCCCCCCCCCCCCCCCCCCCCTTATTCTTCCAAACTCCAGCGAGTACAGGCCCAGTGCCGTCAAATGCTCATCGGACGTCAACCCATTCATTCCTGGGATCATTCTCGTAAACCGCCCATAGACCCTCTCCAACGCCAGCACATCCTTGCTCAGATACGGAGCCCAAAGCTGCTCACAATACTCCAAATGTGGTCTGACCAGCGCCTCATAGAGCCTCAGCATTACATCCCAGTTTTTATATTCTAGGATAAAGGATGAATTATTTCCTGACCCAATTACTGTTGTATTTTTCAGATATTGTGTTGTGTTGTGTCCCACTTAGGTGACTTTTTAGGCGACTACAGGCAATAGACAATAGACAATAGATGCAGGAGTAGGCCATTCGGCCCTTCGAGCCAGCACCGCCATTCAATGTGATCATGGCTGATCATCCCAATCAGTACCCGGTTCATGATTATCCGATATATCCCCATATCCCCTGACTCCGCTATCTTTAAGAGCCCTATCTAGCTCTCTCTTGAAAGTATCCAGAGAACCTGCCTCCACCGCCCTCTGAGGCAGAGAATTCCGCAGACTCACAACTCCCTGTGTGAAAAAGAGCTTCCTCATCTCCGTTCCAAATGACTTACTCCTTATTCTTAAACTGTGGCCCCTGGTTCTGGACTTCGGGAACATGTTTTCTGCCTCTAGCGTGTCCAAACCCTTAACAATCTTATATAAGATTCAATAATATACCCCTCTCATCCTAAACTCCAGAGTATACAAGCCCAGCTGCTCCATTCTCTCAGCATATGACAGTCCCGCCATCCCGGGAATTAACCTTGTAAACCTACGCTGCACTCCCTCAATAGCAAGAATGTCCTTCCTCAAATTAGGGGACCAAAACTGCACACAATACTCCAGGTGTGGTCTCACTAGGGCTCTGTACAACTGCAGAAGGACTTCTTTGCTCCTCTACTCAACTCCTCTTGTTATGAAGGCCAACATGCAAAAGACATGCAAGAGTCCCACCTCCAGTTTAAAATCCATTTGGAATATTTTGGAGGACCAAGAAACCACATGGTCGCTGGTGAGTCATCTCCTCAGTCGCCCAAAGAGTCGTAGCATCTTTCTGGTCACCGTCACCGAAAATTTTTCAACATGTTGAAAAGAAATGTCGTCGACAGTGGCCACCTTGGGTTTGACGCCAATGAGCGTAGCTTGATGTAGGCGCTGAGGTAGGTTGGTGCCAGGTTAATGTAGGCAGTCGCCAGGATGTTGTGAGTTGTTGCCAGGACATCGTCGGGTGTCGCCGGTGCTGACTTCGGTGAATTCCATTATCGTCTTCGCCGGCAGTCGCCTAAACAAATCGCCTGCGTGGGTCATAGAAGCATAGAAACGTAGAAAATAGGTGCAGGAGTAGGCCATTCGGCCCTTTGAGCCTGCACCGCCATTCAATATGATCATGGCTGATCATCCAACTCAGTATCCTGTACCTGCCTTCTCTCCATACCCCCTGATCCCTTTACCCACAAGGGCCACATCTAACTCCCTCTTAATTATAGCCAATGAACTGTGGCCTCAACTACCTTCTGTGGCAGAGAAGTCACCACTCTCTGTGTGAAAAATGTTTTTCTCATCTCGGTCCTAAAAGATTTCCCCCTTATCCTTAAACTGTGACCCCTTGTTCTGGACTTCCCCAACATCGGGAACAATCTTCCTGTATCTAGCCTGTCCAACCCCTTAAGAATTTTGTAAGTTTCTATAAGATCCCCCCTCAATCTTCTAAATTCTAGCCCATTAAAGCTTCCCTTTTCCAGAATGATAAAGCAAATTATTTTTTTGCTGTGTGTAATTAGACACAGTCTATGTCTTTACTGTCGGAATGTTATCTGAATTACCCTGATTCATTCTGAGAATCGGATAATTAAATTGGGAGGATATTTTAAATGCAATTAACGGCCAATTATCAAAGAAAACAATGGAATTAAAAGCATGACGGTGGATTGTTGGTCCGCTGCCTGTAACTTGATGTCAGTCCCAGCAAATATGCAGAATGAGTTCCAATTGTTACGTGGATTAACAGACTTGCACTGACAAGCCAAGATATAGCAGCATAGTCAAGTCAAGTCTAGTTTATTTGTCACATACACATACGAGATGTGCAGTGAAATGAAAGTGGCAATGCTCGCGGACTTTTGTGCAAAAGACAAACAACAAAACAATCAAACAAACTATAAACACAATCATAACACACATATTATTTTACATAATAAATAATGGAAGGAAAAAAGTTCAGTAGAGTTAGTCCCTGGTGAGATAGGCGTTTACAGTCCGAATTGCCTCTGGGAAGAAACTCAACCTCTCCGTTCTCACCGCTTAAGATAGGGCACTTAAAGATAGCGGAGTCAGAGAATATGGGGTGAAGGCAGGAACGGGGTACTGATTGTGGATGATCAGCCATGATCACATTGAATGGCGGTGCTGGCTCGAAGGGCCGAATGGCCTACTCCTGCACCTATTCTCTATTGTCTACTGGAATCTGAGGGGCACCTTTTTCACACAAAGGGTGGTGGGTGTATGGAACAAGCTGCTTGAGGAGGTATTTGGGACAGGTACTATCTCAACGTTTAAGGAACATTTGGAAAGGTACATGGATAGGACAGGTTTATGGGATATGGGGCCAAAAGCAAGCAGATGGGGCTAATGTAGATGGGACATTTTGGCCGGTGTGGGCAGGTTGGGCCGAAGGGCCTGTTTCCACGCTGTATCACTCTATGACTCTAAGATGTAAAAGTTCCATTTAGCAAATTGTATTTGTAAAGGGAGACTGCTTCTAAGGATTGCAGTATAGCTGTTTTATAATTCATGGTTAAAAATGGATCATTTCCCAGATGGAACCCAGCCTTGCTAATAGTTAGTATCCATCACAGCAGATGAATCTATTTTTAATTTTATTATAATTGAGAAACCGAGGCAAAGGGGCAGACTGATGTTTCCACAGAGAAGGCTGATAAATCATGCTGCCCGACCATCAATTGTTCCAACGGATCGCAGGGCTGGAGAGAGGGGATGTGCGAATTAGCAACGAGTAGATTACTAATCCACTGTTCAAACATGCCTCTAAATACAATTTTGGTCGCCCAATTATAGGAAGGATGTCAACAAAATAGAGAGAGTACAGAGGAGATTTACTAGAATGTTGCCTGGGTTTCAACAACTAAGTTACCGAGATAGGTTGAATAAGTTAGGTCTTTATTCTCTGGAGCGCAGAAGGTTAAGAGGGGACTTAAAGACCTCTTTTAAAATGATGAGAGGGATAGACAGAGTTGACGTGGACAAGCTTTTCCCTTTGAGAATAGGGAAGATTCAAACAAGAGGACATGACTTCAGAATTAAGGGACAGAAGTTTAGGGGTAATATGAGGGGGAACTTCTTTACTCAGAGAGTGGTGGCGGTGTGGAATGAGCTCCCAGTGGAAGTGGTGGAGGCAGGTTCATTGGTATCATTTAAAAATAAATTGGATAGGCATATGGATGAGAAGGGAATGGAGGGTTATGGTACGAGTGCAGGCAGGTGGGACTAAGGGGGAAAATGAAAAAAAAAAAAATTTGTTCGGCACGGACTTGTAGGGCCGAGATGGCCTGTTTCCGTGCTGTAATTGTTATATGGTTATATGGTTATATGGTTAAATGTATCAGATAGACTGGCAGTGAAAGGCCTGGATAGAGTGGATGTGGAGAGGATGTTTCCACTAGTGGGAGAGTCTAGGACTAGAGGCCATCGCAGTATTCAACAGCTCAGCGATATTTTCCAGAGAAAAAGTTCCAATGTCTGTTGGAGTACCCGAGTTATTCGTTTCATGACTTTCTACAGCTTTGTAAGATCACCCCTCAGTCTCCTGCACTCCAAGGAATAGAGTCCTAACCAGTCTCCCCAGTTGAAACATATAAGATTGTTAAGGGTTTGCACACGCTAGAGGCAGGAAACATGTTCCCGATGTTGGGGGAGTCCAGAACCAGGGGCCACAGTTTCAGAATAAGGAGTAAGTCATTTAGAACTGAGACGAGGAAACACTTTTTCTCAAAGAGAGTGGTGAGTTTGTGGAATTCTCTGCCTCCGAGGGCGGTGGAGGCAGGTTCTCTGGATGCTTTCAAGAGAGAGCTGGATAGGGCTCTTAAAAATAGCGGAGTCAGGGGATATGGGGAGAAGGCAGGAACGGGGTACTGATTGGGGATGATCAGCTAAACTTACAAAATTCTTAAGGGGTTGGACAGGCTAGGTGCAGGAAGATTGTTCCCGATGTTGGGCACGTCCAGAACAAGGGGTCACAGTTTAAGGATAAGGGGGAAATCTTTTAGGACCGAGATGAGAAAAACATTTTTCACACAGAGAGTGGTGAATCTGTGGAATTCTCTGCCATAGAAGGTAGTTGAGGCCACAGTTCATTGGCTATATTTAAGAGGGAGTTAGATGTGACCCTTGTGGCTAAAAGGATCAGGGGGTATGGAGAGAAGGCAGGTACGGGATACTGAGTTGGATGATCAGCCATGATCATATTGAATGGTGGTGCAGGCTCGAAGGGCCGAATGGCCTACTCCTGCACTTATTGCCTATTGTCTATCTCAGAGAATACCCACACAGGTCATGGGGAGAACGTGCAAACTCCGTACGGACAGCACCTGTAGTCGGGATCGAACCCAGGTCTCCGGCGCTGCATTCGCTGTAAGGCAGCAACTCTACCGCTGCGCCACCGTGACTGCCAATGTACGACTCTGCAACTGCATGGCTCTTAAGTCCATCAATCACCAATTTACACTAATCATATATTGACCCCATCTTTGAAGTTCTCCCCTAATTCTCATCACAGCGTATGTACAGATCGACATGTATGGAGCTTAGGGATAGCCTGCCTGGTTTATGGCGAAGGTTTTCACCTCCAGGGCCTCCTATCCCCGGAAAACATGGATTATTCTCCAACCTTCAAGCGATAATGGCCCCTGAACAGCAATTACTGTGTACAGTCAATATTACAGGCGGATAAAACACCAGAGTGGGGGGGAAAGGTAATAGATTTTTCAAAGCCCTTTCACAGACTTCATCTGCGCTATATCATTCAGTAATTCCATCAACCTCTGACAAAGAGATATGGGCAGACCTGGTCTGCTGGGCAAGGCTCCGTAAATCTCTGTAATTGTTCTCTGCTGTTAACTCTACCAATTCTCTCGAGTTTTAGTCCCCACTGCTTCTGGCCCTGAGGCACTTAAATACGTCCCCTTCTCGCTCTGAACTTCTTCATCCTCTCCAACTCTTTCTGCTAAGCTGCCGTTCCTGTTTTGCTCCCTGTTGTTTGCTCGCTCAATTTCGGCGGCGTCGAGGTCTCGGTTCAAGTCCCCGTTCCCCCTCCGTGAAGATAGACACAAAATGCTGCAGTCACTCAGCGGGACAGGCAGCATCTCTGGAGAGAAGGAATGGGCGACGTTTCGGGACCAGAGAGACATCACCCATTCCCTCTCTCAAAAGTTCATTTGACAGGAGCAGAATTAGCCATTAGGCCCATCAAGTCTACTCCGCCAATAGACAATAGACAATAGGTGCAGGAGGAGGCCATTCGGCCCTTTGAGCCAGCACCGCCATTCAATGTGATCATGGCTGATCATCCCCAATCAGTACCCCGTTCCTGCCTTCTCCCCATATCCCCTGACTCCGCTATCTTTAAGAGCCCTATCTAGCTCTCTCTTGAAAGTATCCAGAAAACAGGCCTGCACCGCCATTCATTCATGGCTGATCTATCTCCCCTTCCTTACCCAATTCTAGTGCCTACTCGCCATAACCCCTACTAATCAAGAATCTATCTATTTCTGCCTTTAAAATATCCATTGACGGCCTCCTCAAAGAATTCCATAGGTCCGCCACCCTCTGACTAATGAAATTCCTCCTCACCTCATATCTGAAGGAACGGCCTTTAATTCTGTGGCTCAGGATCGAACCTGGGTCACTAGCGCAGTAAGGCAGCAACTCTGCTGCTATCCCACCATGGAAGAAGGGTCTCGACCTGAAACGTCGCCCATTACTTCTCTCCAGGGATGCTGCCTGTCAATAGACAATAGACAATAGGTGCAGGAGTAGGCCATCCGGCCCTTCGAGCCTGCACCGCCATTCAATGTGATCATGGCTGATCATCCCCAATCAGTACCCCGTTCCTGCCTTCTCCCCATATCCCCTGACTCCGCTATTTTTAAAAGCCCTATCTAGCTCTCCAGAGAACCTGCCTCCTCTGCCCTCTGAGGCAGAGAATTCCACAGACTCACAACTCTCTGTGAGAAAAAGTGTTTCCTTGTCTCCATTCTAAATGGCTTACTCCTTATTCTTAACCTGTGGCCCCTGGTTCTGGACTCCCCCAACATCGGGAACATGTTTCCTGCCTCTAGCGTGTCCAAGCCCTTAACAATCTTATATTTTTCAATGAGATACCCTCTCATCCTTCTAAACTCCAGAGTGTACAAGCCCAGCTGCTCCATTCTCTCAGCATATGACAGTTCGCCATCCCTGGGGATTAACCTTGTAAACCTACGCTGCACTCCCTCAATAGCAAGAATGTCCTTCCCCAAATTAGGCGACCTATCTAGCTCTCCCTTGAAAGCATCCTTGCTGAGAATACTCCAGCACTTTGTGTCTATCTTCGATATAAAGCAGGGTCTGCAGTTCCTTCCTGCACAAATCCCAGTGGCATCCTGGTGAATTTCTACTCCACCTTTTCCCATTCAATGACATCCTTCCTGTACCTGGGTGACTAGACCTGCCCATGGCACTACAGGTGTGGTCTTACCACATAGTTAGTTATTGATGTACTCAGATTTACGGAGACTAATGTACATTATTGTACTGACAAGACCATTCGTTCCATCGTCAATAACTTCCATTTAAAATGCATGATGATCATCTCCAACAGATGAGCTTGTTCAATTGTATCAATCACTTGTTATCAACTAATGCTTACAGCAATAAACAAGAATTTAATTTGAAGAAATTCCTGAACACACTTTCCCAAACTGTTTTCCAATCCAATCTTATTTTTCATGCTTGATGGGGCACAAAAATTCAAAGAACAAGCAAAATAAAGCAACTATCAAACAGCACAATCCCTGCATGATTGAGCATTGTAGAAAAACTGAAAGAACAGTTTTTTAAACAGGTATATGCTTGTTTTAGTTTTTTTTAGTTTAGAAGAGTTCATTTAACAAACTCGCGCATGTGAAAGCAGAGTGGACGGCAAAAGGCAGCACCGTGGGCACAGCGGTAGAATAAACGTGACACGTGGTGTCTGGCTCAGCTAAATGTCGGCTCAGCTTCCTGTCGTGGGATCCTGACCCAGGTTCAATCCTGACTGCGGGTGCTGTCTGTACGGAGTTTGTACGTTCTCCCCGTGACCTGCATGGGTTTCCTCCGGGTCCTTCGGTTTCCTCCCCCACTCCAAAGGCGTACAGGTTTGTAGGTTAATTGGCTTGGTATACGTGTAAAATTGTCCCTAGTATGTGTAGGATAGTGTTAATGTGCGTGGGATCGCTGGTCGGTGCAGACTCGCTGGGCCGAAGGGCCTGTTTCCCCGCTGTAACTGTAAACTAAACTAGAACGAAACAGTGTTTTAAACGTGTAAATATTTAATTTCATCTTAGAAAGCCTAGAAAATAGGTGCAGGAGGAGGCCATTCGGCCCTTCAAAGCCAGCACCGCAAACTTCAGCACTTAGAAAAATGTGATCAGCCATGATCACATTGAATGGCGGTGCTGGCTCGAGGGGGCGAATGGCCTACTCCTGCACCTATGTTTCAATAAGATACCCTCTCAACCATCTAAACTCCAGAGTGTACAAGCCCAGCCGCTCAATTCTCTTAGCATATGACAGTCCCACCATCCTGGGAATTAACCTTGTAAACCTACGCTGCTCTCCCTCAATAGCAAGAATGTTCTTCCTCAAATTAGGGACCAAAACTGCACACAATACGCCAGGTGTATAGGGCCCTGTACAACTGCAGAAGGACCTCTTAGCTCCTATACTCGAGTTCTCTTGTTATAAAGGCCAACATGCCATTCGCTTTCTTCACTGCCTGCTGTACCTACATGCTAGACTGATGAACAAGGACCCCCAGATCCCGTTGTACTTCCCCTTTTCCCAACTTGACGCCATTTAGATAGTAATCTGCCTTCCTGTTTTTGCTACCAAAGTGGATAACCTCACTTTTATCTCCATTAATCTTCATCTGCCATGCATCTGCCCACTCCCCCAACCTGTCCAAGTCACCCTGCATTCTCATAGTATCCTCCTCACAGTTCACACTGCCACCCACACTGTCATCTGCAAATTTTCTAATGTTACTTTGAATCCATCCATCCAAATCATTGATATGCATTGTAAATAGATGGGGTCCCAGCACCGAGCCTTGCGGTACCCCACTAGTCACGGCCTGCCATTCTGAAAGGGACCCGTTATTCCCCACTCTTTGTTTCCTGTCTGCCAACCACTTCTCTATCCATGTCAGCACTCTACTCCCCAATACCATGTGCCCTAATTTTGCCCACGAATCTCCTATGTGGGACCTTATCAAATGTCCCTTGCCTTAGTCTTTAGACTTTAGAAAATTAGGCCTTTAGCCCACCGAGTCGACTGCAATCAGTGATCTCCCCGTACACTAGCTCTATCCAGCACACAAGGGGCAATTTATAATTCTTATTGGTCAATTAAGTAAGTAAGTAAGTGCATTTTATTTATATAGCACGTTTAAATCAACTCGATTTGAAACCAAAGTGCTTTACATAGAAGAAATAATTAAGTTTCCAAACATCCATAGAAATTTAAAAAAAAGAAAAATGACACAACACATCATAGAATCCAACATAAACTTCCCCCCACAACAGAATCAAAATATTCCACTGTGGGGAAGGCACCAGAGAGTTCAGTCCTCTTCCTCTGTGAATCACCTGAGGTTGGGGTCTATTTGTGGCCTCCGCAGGCAGTCTGATGTTTTCAGGCCCTCTTGCCCGGAAAGCTGGAACTCCGGCATCGGGTGAAACACTCCTCAGCGGCTTGGAATGTCTGGAGCGGCTGCTCCCTCCCCGGAGACAGCGGCACCCAGAAACCCTCAGGCCGCGCTGGTTGGAGCTCCGACTCTGGCGATCTCGGGTCCCAGGCTCCGCGGTGTTTTAAATCCAGCGCCACCCGCTGGACACCCGCAGCCACAGCTCATCGATGTTGGAGTCAGCGGTCACAGCACTCCGGGGCTTACCGCACGGCGACCCGGTAAGGCATCGCCCGCTCCGTGATGGTGTCCCAGCGCTGTGCCGCCGCAGGTGCTGTAGTCCCGGCCAGTCCCGACAGGAAACGCCGCTCCAGTCCGATGCTAGGCCGCGATGAAACAGCTTGGAGGGAAGCCGCCTCTAGGACCAGGTAGGGACTTGGAAATAAAGTTTGCCCCTTCCCCTCCCGCCCCCCACCCACCACATAAAAGACATCAAACGAACATTTGTTTTTTGACAGGACTAAAAAAATTAACCTACAAACCCACACGTCTTTGGATAGTGGGAGGAAACCAGAGCACCCAGAGAAAACCCACACGATCACAGGGAGAACATACAAACTCCATACAGGTTGAACCCTTGGTCAGGATCGAACCCGGGGACTCTAGTATTGTAAGGCAGCAACTCTACCGCTGCGCCACCATGCCGCCCCAAATGCTGGGTCTGATCATATCTCGCCCAAGATCAAACAATCTTCTTTCCCCAAGATTTTGAGAACCTATTTCAAGAACTAATTATGATGATGCAGATAGAATTGAGGAATAGATCAGGTATACAAAATTCTTAAGGGGTTGGACAGGCTAGATGCAGGAAGATTGTTCCCGATGTTGGGGAAGTCCAGGACAAGGGGTCACAGTTAACATAGAAACATAGAAAATAGGTGCAGGAGTAAGTCATTCGGCCCTTAGAGCCTGCACCACCATTCAATATGATCATGGCTGATCATCCAACACAGTATCCCGTACCTGCCTTCTCTCCATACCCCCTGATCCCTTTAGCCACAAGGGCCACATTTAACTCCCTCTTAAATATAGCCAATGAACTGGCCTCAACTACCCTCTGTGGCAGAGATTCACCACTCTCTGTGTGAAAAATGGTTTTCTCATCTCGGTCTTAAAGGATTTCCCCCTTATCCTTAAGCTGTGACCCCTTGTTCTGGACTTCCCCAACATCGGGAACAATCTTCCTGCATCTGGCCTGTCCAACCCCTTAAGAATTTTGTGAGTTTCTATAAGATCCCCCCTCAATCTTCTAAATTCTAGCGAGTACAAACCGAGTCTATCCAGTCTTTCTTCATATGAAAGTCCTGACATCCAGGAATCAGTCTGGTGAACCTTCTCTGCATTCCCTCTATGGCAATAATGCCCCTCCTCAGATTTGGAGACCAAAACTGTACGTAATACTCCAGGTGTGGTCTCACCAAGACCCTGTACAACTGCAGTAGAACCTCCCTGCTCCTATACTCAAATCCTTTTGCTATGAAAGATAACATACCATTCGCTTTCTTCACTGCCTGCTGCACCTGCATGCCTACTTTCAATGACTGGTGTACCATGATCCCCAGGTCTCGTTGCATCTCCCCTTTTCCTAATCGTCCACCATTTAGATACAAGTCTGCTTTCCTGTTTTTTCCACCAAAGTGGATAACCTCACATTTATCCACATTATACACATTTGCCCACTCACCCATCCTATCCAAGTCACCTTGCAGTCTCCTAGCATCCTCCTCACAGCTAACACTGCCCCCCAGCTTAGTGTCATCCGCAAACTTGGAGATGTTGCCTTCAATTCCCTCATCCAGATCATTAATATATATTGTAAATAGCTGGGATCCCAGCACTGAGCCTTGCGGTACCCCACTAGCCACTGCCTGCCATTGTGAAAAGGACCCGTTTACTCCTACTCTTTGCTTCATGTTTGCCAGCCAGTTCTCTATCCACATCAATACTGAACCCCCAATACCATGTGCTTTAAGTTTGTATACAAATCTCTTATGTGGGACCTTGTCAAAAGGCTTCTGGAAGTCCAGATACAACACATCCACTGGTTCTCCCCTATCCACTCTACTAGTTACATCCTCGAAAAATTCTATAAGATTCGTCAGACATGATTTACCTTTCATAAATCCATGCTGACTTTGTCCAATGATTTCACTACTTTCCAAATGTGCTGCTATCCCATCTTTAATAACTGACTCTAGCAGTTTCCCCACTACCGATGTTAGACTAACTGGTCTGTAATTCCCCCCATTTTCTCTCTCCCTCCCTTCTTAAAAAGTGGTGTTACGTTTGCTACCCGCCAATCTTCAGGAACTACTCCAGAATCTAAAGAGTTTTGAAAAATTATCACTAATGCATCCACTATTTCTGGAGCTACTTCCTTAAGTACTTTGGGATGCAGCCTATCTGGCCCTGGGGATTTATCGGCCTTTAATCCATTCAATTTACCCAACACCACTTCCCGACTAACCTGGATTTCACTCAGTTCCTCCATCTCTTTTGACCCACGGTCCCCTGCTATTTCCGGCAGATTATTTATGTCTTTCTTAGTGAAGACGGAACCAAAGTAGTTTTTCAATTGGTCCGCCATATCCTTGTTCTCCATGATCAATTCACCTGTTTCTGACTGCAAGGGACCTACATTTGTTTTAACTAATCTTTTTCTCTTCACATATCTATAGACACTTTTGCAGACAGTTTTTATGTTCCCTGCCAGTTTTCTTTCATAATCTATTTTCCCTTTCCTAATTAAGCCCTTTGTCCTCCTCTGCTGGTCTCTGAATTTCTCCCAGTCCTCTGGTATGCTGCTTTTTCTGGCTAATTTGTACGCTTCATCTTTTGCTTTGATACTATCCCTGATTTCCTTTAAGGATAAGGGGGAAATCATATAGGACCGAGATGACAAAAACATTTTTCACACAGAGTGGTGAATCTGTGGAATTCTCTGCCACAGAAAGTAATTGAGGCCAGTTCATTGGAACACAATGTCTCTTGCCCATAGTAGGGGAATTGAGAACCAGAGGACATACGTTTAAGGTGAAAGGGGAAAGAGTTTATAGGAATCTGGGGAGTAACTTTTTTGCACAAAGGGTGATGGGTGTGTGGTACGAGCTGCCGGAGGAGGTAGTTGAGGCTGGGACTATCCCAACATTTAAGAAACAGTTAAAGAGGTACATGGATAGGACCAGAGGGATATAGGCCAAACGCAGGCAGGTGGGACTAGTGTAGATGGGACATGTTGGCCGGTGTGGGCAAGTTGGGCCGAATGGCCTGTTTCCACACTGTATCACTCTTTGACTTTGAAACGATGGGAGGAAACAGATGAAGATTATCCTAATGAAATGCTATCAATATTCTTGTGATAGACAAAAATGCTGGAGAAACTCAGTGAGTGAGGCAACATCTATGTAGCGAAGGTTGAACAAGATAGTTCTTTATTCTCTGGAGCGCAGAAGGTTAAGGGGGGACTTGATAGAGGTCGTTAAAATGATGAGAGGGATAGAGTTGATGTGGACAAGCTTTTCCCATTGAGAGTAGCGAAGATTCAAACAAGAGACATGATTTGAGAATTAAGGGACAAAGTTTAGGGGTAACATGAGGGGGAACTTCTTTACTCAGAGAGTGGTAGCGGTGTGGAATGAGCTTCCAGTGGAAGTGGTGGAGGCAGGTTCGATTTTATCATTTAAAAATAAATTGGATAGGTATGTGGACGGGAAAGAATGGAGGGTTATGGTCTGAGTGCAGGCAGGTGGGACTAGGTGAGAGTAAGTGTTCGGCACGGACTGGAAGGGCCGAGATGGCCTGTTTCCGTGCTGTAATTGTTATATGGTTATATGAATAGGTGACGTTTCGGGTCGAGAACCTTCTTCAGACTGAAGAAGGGTCTCGACTCGAAACGTCACCTATTCCTTGGCTCCATAGATTCTGCCTCACCTGCTGAGTTTCTCCAGCATTTTTGTCTACCTTCGATTTTTACAGCATCTGCAGTTCCTTCTGATACATTATTCTCGTGTAGCAGGGTGGAAGATTCCAGTTGATACATTATGGCGGTAATCATTTCAAATTTCAAGCCAGCTTCAAAATTAGAATCGGGTGATGATTTCATTTTTAATGAGTATGTGAGTATTAGTGGTGTGAGTATTAGATTGTTATCTCCTTCGCTAAACCCTTTCAGGAAATTAAATCTGCTACTTGAAGAGCCATGACAGCATGGAGCCAGACCCATGGACCCATCAATCATTCACATGTTAAATCTTGCATGATTGGAGGCAGGACATCCTTGTGATTGAGGCAGTGCAGCGTAGGTTCACCAGATTGATCTCTGGGATGGCGGGACTGTCATATGAGGAAAGATTGAAAAGACTAGGCTTGTATTCACTGGAGTTTAGAAGGATGAGGGGGATCTTATAGAAACTTATAAAATTATAAAAGGACTGGACAAGCTAGATGCAGGAAAAATGTTCCCAATGTTGGGCGAGTCCAGAACCAGGGGTCACAGTCTTAGAATAAAGGGGAGGCCATTTAAGACTGAGGTGAGAAAAACTTTTCGACCCAGAGAGTTGTGAATTTGTGGAATTCCCTGCCACAGAGGGCGGTGGAGGCCAAGTCACTGGATGGATTTAAGAGCGAGTTAGATAGAGCTCTATGGGCTACCTACCCATGGATTCTCGCCTGCATGCGAGGGGCAATTTGCTGTGGGCAGGGGTGGCACAGTGGCACAGCAGTAGAGTTGCTGCCTTACAGCGCCAGAGACCCAGGTTCCATCCTGACTACGGGTGTTCACAAGGTTAATTCCCGAGATGGCGGGACTGTCATATGCTGAAAGAATGGTGAGGCTGGGCTTGTATAATCTGGAATTTAGAAGGATGAGAGGCAATCTTATTGAAACATATAAGATTATTATGGGATTGGACACGCTAGAGGCAGGAAACATGTTCCCGATGTTGGGGGCCACATTTTAAGAATTAGGGGTAGGTCATTTAGAACGGAGATGAGGAAAAATCTTTTTCACCCAGGGAGCTGTGAATCTGTGGAATTCTCTGTCGGGAGGCAGTGGAGGCCAATTCTCTGATTGCTTTCAAGAGAGAGCTAGATAGGGCTCTTAAAGATAGCGGGATCACAGGATATGGGGAGAGCAGGAACGGGGTACTGATTGTGGATGATCAGCCATGATCACAGTGAATGACGGTGCTGGCTCGAAGAGACGAATGGCCTACTCCTGCACCTGTTGCCTATTGTCTATTGTCTATACATTCTCCCTATGACCGCATGGGTTTTCTCCAGATGCTTTGGATTCTTCCCATGTACCAAGGACAAGTTGGTTTGTAGGTTAATTGACTGATAACATTTGTAAATTGTCCCTAGTGTGCAGAATAGTATTAGTGTATGGGGTGATTGTTGGTCGCAGTGGATTCAGTGAGACAAAGGGCTATATAGCTAAAGTCTAAAGTCTAAGGTAATGGACTGAGTGTAGGAAGAAGGAACTGCAGATGCTGGTTTACACACGTATATCCTGTACGTCTTTGGAGTGTGGGACGAAACCGAAGATCTCGGAGACAACCCAAAAGTCGTCCCTCGGGTGTGAGCAGGGTAGTGTTATGCCCCCGTCCCACTTAGGAAACCTGAACGGAAACCTCTGGGGACTTTGCGCCCCACCCAAGGTTTCCGTGCGGTTCCCGGAGGTTGCAGGTGGTTGCCGGAGGTTGCAGGTAGTGGAAGTAGGTAGGGAGACTGACAAAAACCTCCGGGAACCGCATGGAAATTTTGGACGGGGCGCAAAGTCTCCAGAAGTTTCCGTTCAGGTTTCCTAAGTGGGACAAGGGCATGAATGTGTGGGGATCGCTGGTCGGCGCGGGCTCGGTGGGCTGGAGAGCGCCTGTTTCCGTGCTGTATCTCTAATCTGAACGACATGGGTTTTTTTTACACACCAAGACAGGCAGGTCCGGGTTAATATCTGCTCAATCTGCAAGAACGCCTCCCATTTTTTGGAACGATCTTTCATTAATTCATCCAAATTCCGAACAGGATATACATTTATTCAAGTGCGAGATAGATCAAAGACGGTGATGGGTAATTATTTTCACACATTTCCCCACATGAGGTGGTATCGGAATAAAATGCTAATACTTCTAAGCCTCTCAGTGATTACTCTGGAGTTTGGACACCTCCACTGACACAGGAAGAGCACTAGCTGGAATAACCATTGACAGCTGAAATCAATACCTAATTACCAGCAGTGTATCGCAGCTATTCAGCTTAATGCAAGGCTACACTGTTGCCTTCCAAAGAAATGCCAGCAGTGAATTCTCTTTGCAGCCTGTTTTTTGCAAACCATTTGCATTCTTCACTTTCATTTTTCCATAATGATTTTCCTCATGCAACTCCCTGCTTTCCTCTCAGCCAGGTGGTCTACTCTAGACAACATGTAGCAATGTTACAAAATTTTGAGATTTAAAAAATCAAGTCTGCAATTTATCCCATCAGATAAAGCATAACAATAAGTTTAATTTGACACCTAATTCACTTTCATATCTCAGGTAATAAAAAAGTTATGGCCATTTTCATACTCGGAAATTAGCATCTTGTTCCCTATTGATTTTTTATGGACATGACAAAAAAGCTGTGATCGTGGACAGTCTCCCTACCTGCTTCCAAAGCCCATGCAACCTCCGGGAAAGCCCATAACCTTCTTAAAAATTAAGAGAACTGAATGAAATTTTCAGTTATCATAGATTGAAGCATTCTGAAACAAATATTAAATAATCTTACTTGGATGACCTGAAATTAAAGCATATAATTAGTTAGTTACCCAATTGTAGCTAATTTCAAACTTCAATTACTAGATCTAAACATCTATCCATTTCTTAATAAATGATTAACATTTTTAAATAGCCCAAGTGTCCAAATAATATTCACAAATAATTCACTATAAAACATGATTTTTAAATCTCATTTACATCAATTTATAGGCCAAATGGAAGGAATTTAGTGTTCAATTGCTGTAAATTAAAGTCAATTTAAACCGGCTTTCTAGTGGGTTCCTGTGAACGCGCTGGTTTAGAACGTTCACATTGCGCTGGATTTGTGCCCTCAAGTGCCCAGAAAAATACTGCGGGATATAAAGAGCCCAAAATGAGCTACTCGCTATAGAAAACTTTATAAATAGGGTTATACACAAGCCCCATTTAATGTAAAAATAAGGTACATACCTTTAATTGTTTGCTTTATAAAACCCTGGGGCTGCGAGAGGTTGCGAGTTTAGAGTGTGATTTTTAAACTACTATAACTATTTTACAAGGCCATAAAAACCAATAATACCTTTTGCGACGGGGTGTTTCAGCGATTTTCCGTTAATGATTTACTAGGCTGAACATTTTCGATTGCAACAGCCTAGTAAAAATCGCGT
Organism: Leucoraja erinaceus; assembly: GCF_028641065.1. Classification (NCBI taxonomy): domain Eukaryota; kingdom Metazoa; phylum Chordata; class Chondrichthyes; order Rajiformes; family Rajidae; genus Leucoraja; species Leucoraja erinaceus. The sequence goes on from NW_026575440.1 coordinate 148,885, forward strand.
TTTAAACCCGCCGCCTCTAAACAGTGCCAAAATCACACACACGGGGTGGGGCAGATGCTCAGCCACGATTCAGGTTGGTTTTGTAACATACCTACAACAAGGACTGTGCTCAGTTCTGGGCACCACGTTATAGGGAAGATGTTGTCAAGCTTGAAAGTGTTCAGAGAAGATTTACGAGGATGTTGCCAGGACTGAAGGGTCTCAGCCATAGGGAGAGGTTGAGTAGGCTGGGTCTCTATTCCTTGGAGCGCAGGAGGATGAGGGAGTGATCTATTACCTGTGTATAAAATCATGAGAAGAATAGATCCTGTAGACACATAGAGTCTATTGCCCAGAGGAGGGGAATCGAGGACCAGAGGACATAGGTTGAAGGTGAAGGGGGAAAGATTTAATAGGAATCTGAAGGGTAACCTTTTTCACACAGAGGGTGGTGGGTGTATGGAACAAGCTGCCAGAGGAGGTAGTTGAGGCTGGGACCATCCCAACGTTTAAGAAACAGTTAGACAGGTAACATAGAAACATAGACAAAGAAACATAGAAAATAGGTGCAGGAGGAGGCCATTCGGCCCTTCTGGCCAGCAGTGCCATTCATTGTGATCATGGCTGATTGTCCCCTATCAATAACCAATGCCTGCCTTCTCCCCATCTCCCCATCTCCCCATCTCCCCATCTCCCCATCTCCCCATGTCCCCATATCCACTAGCCCCTGGAGCTCTATCTAACTCTCTCTTAAATCCCTCTTATGGTACATGGATAGGACAAGTTTGGAGGGATATGGACCAAGCACAGGCAGGTGGGAGTTGTGTAGCTGAGACATGTTGGCCGATATGGGCAAGTTGGGCTGAAGGACCTGTTTCCACGCTGTATCACTCTATGACTCTATGACTCTCCTCCATCAAAATCTGACTCACCCACTCTCTGCCTCACACTGTCTTAAGGTGAGGGGGCGGGGAAAGATTTAATAGGAACCTGAGGTTTACCTGGGTGGCGCAGTGGCGCAGAGTTGCTGCCTTACAGTGCCATGGACCCAGGTTCGATCCTGACTACAGGTGCTATCTGCACGGAGTTTCTATGCTCTCCCCATGACCCGTGTAAGTTTTCTCCGGGTGCTCTGGTTTCCTCCCACACTCCAAAGACGTGCAGGTTTGTAGGTTCATTGCCTAGATATAAATGTAAATTGTCCCTAGTGTATAGGATAGTGTTGGTGTGCAGGGATGGCTGGTTGGCCTGGACTCAGTGGGCTGAATGGCCTGTATTCGTGCTGTATATCTAAACTAAATAAACTGTGAAAGGGGGAAAGATTTATTAGGAACTACGGATTCAGGGGATATGGGGAGAAGGCAGGAACGGGGCACTGATTGGGGATGATCAGCCATGATCACAGTGAATGGCGGTGCTGGCTCGAAGGGCCGAATGGCCTACTCCTGCACCTATTGTCTATTATCTACTGTGAATTATGTAGTTATGTGGAAAGAGGGAGCGGGTTTGTGCTCTTCCCAAAGTGCTGGCAATGACGTCTCACTTCCTAACACAGACCGTCACGGTGGCGCAGCGGTAGAGTTGCGGCCTCACAGAGCGCCAGAGACCCGGGTTCGATCCTGACTATGGGTGCCATCTGTAAGGAGTTTGTACGTTCTCCCCGTGACCTGCATGGTTTTCTCCAGGATCTCTGGTTTCCTCCCACACTCCATTGACGTGCAGGTTTGCAGGTCAATTAGGTTCGATAAAATTGTAAATCGTCCCTCGCACGTGGGTTAGTGCGTGGGCGTGGACTCGGTGATATAACAATTACAGCACGGAAACAGACCATCTCGGCCCTTCTAGTCCGTGCCGAACACTTATTCTCCCCTAGTCCCATCTACCTGCACTCAGACCATAACAGTCCATTCCTTTCCCGTCCATATACCTATCCAATTTATTTTTAAATGATAAAATCGAACCTGCCTCCACCACCTCCACTGGAAGCTCATTCCACACAGCCACCACTCTCTGAGTAAAGAAGTTCCCCCTCATGTTACCCCTAAACTTTTGTCCCTTAATTCTCAAGTCATGTCCCCTTGTCTTCCCCTCGTCCGGCAGGAAGGCCAGTGTATCATGGTGTATAAATAAGCCTCCGCTTGCCACTTTTGTGTAGGCACCCTGGAGTTATTGCCAAAGCAGCAATCCACTCTTTACCATGCAGTCCCCATCGAAACACTCCTTGCATCTATCACTGATGCACTCATACCATAAGCCTCCATTCCTTTCCCGTCCATATAACTTCCAATTTATTTTTTAATGATAAAATCGAACCTGCCTCCACCACCTCCACTGGAAGCTCATTCCACACAGCTACCACTCTCTGGAGTAAAGACGTTCCCCCTCATGTTACCCCTAAACTTTTGTCCCTTAATTCTCAAGTCATGTCCCCTTGTTTGAATCTTCCCTACTCTCAATGGGAAAAGCTTATGCACGAAACAACAAAACAACACGAGGGTAACTAGTGGTTGGCAATAACAATCTGCTTTTCCGCTTTGATGGAGTATCTCGGCATTCAATCAACAGGGGAACAATTTACAAACCACCCCCCCCCACCTCACTGTATCCTTCAGACACATGCAAGTTGTCACTAAAATGCCTCTGTCTCATCGACGTGACAGGCAGGAAAGGCCAGTGTAACATAAAAGCTTTCTGGTGTATAAATAAGCCTCCGCTTGCCACTTTGTGTAGGCACCCTGGAGTTATTGCAAAGCAGCAATCTAATCGTGGAACCCAGGTGATATTAATAAACCACGGGAGACATGCTTTGTATGGTTTATAACCTTCATTTGAACCCCAAGATTACATTATGGCATCGCGCTGCATCTGTTATTATTGTCTAGATATAGTGTCTCAATTTTCTCCGCGTACGTGTGGGGACAGGTAGGTTGAGAGCGCGTACGGCTTCCTTGGTTCCATCGAACACTCCTTGCATCTATCACTGATGACACTCGGCTTGCTCCATGCCCTTGGTAAGCAATGATGCTCTTGAACGTGCAGCAGGATGGCGCAGCAGTAGAGTCGCTGCCTTACAGTGCGGTACTGCGCCGGATACCCGGGTGCTGTCTGTACGGAGTTTGCACGTTCTCCCCGTGAACCACGTGGGTTATCTCCGGGATCTTCGGTTTCTTACTACACTCCAAAGACGTACAGGTTTTAGAAACATAGAAACATAGAAACATAGAAAATAGGTGCAGGAGTAGGCCATTCGGCCCTTCGAGCCTGCACCGCCATTCAATATGATCATGGCTGATCATCCAACTCAGTATCCCGTACCTGCCTTCTCTCCATACCCCCTGATCCCCTTAGCCACAAGGGCCACATCTAATTCACTCTTAAATATAGCCAATGAACTGGCCTCGACTACCCTCTGCGGCAGAGAGTTCCAGAGATTCACCACTCTCTGTGTGAAAAAAGTTCTTCTCATCTCGGTTTGAAAGGATTTTTACCCCTTATTCTTAAGCTGGAGAAACTCAGTGAGTGCAGCAGCATCTATGGAGCGAAGGAAATTGGCAACGTTTCAGGCCAAAACGTTACCTATTTCCTTTGCACCATAGATGCTGCAGCACCCGCTGAGTTTCTCCAGCACTTTTGTCCACATGGTTAGTACAGGTCTGGAGGGATATGCGCCAAACTTAAGCAGGTGGGACTAGTGTAGCTGGGACATGTTGGCCGATGTGGGCAAGTTGGGCCGAAGGGCCTGTGTGACCATGACTCTCAGATAGGAAGCATTTCTGCTCTCTGTTCCTTCTGCAATATGGATAGGAAATGTTTAGAAGGATGTAACACAAGTTGGTGGCATTAATGGAGATGGGACACCTTAAAAGGAGCCTGCGGGACAGTAGGAGGAGGTAGCTGAGGCAGGTATTATCACAACCTTTGAAAAACATTTGGACTTGTACATGGATAGGGCATGTTTAGAGGGATATGGGCCCAACACAGGCGAGACAGAACTAGTGTAGACGAGGCATGTTGGGCAGAGTGGGCAAGTTGGGCTGAAGGGTTTGTTTCCAGGCTAAATGGCTATAACTCTCTATGGCTCTATATGGCCACAGCTTCGGTGACTTTGGCCGTGAGCCCTGCGGACAGTAACTTCGGGAGCTCGCAGGACCCTGGTCGGTGACTGATTTTCGGGAGCTCCCGCAACAGCAGCTATGCTCCCCCTCAAATCGCGGAGTTTGAATCGGCCCGTTCGCGGAGCTTAAAATCGATTTACCATCACCCAGCGGGGGCTTCAACATCGAGACCCTCAATCGCCTCGACGCAGCGGGAGAACAAGCAAGGAATAGGTAAAACTTTTTGCCTTCCATCACAGTGAGGAGGTGCCTGGAGATTCACTGTGAAGGATGTTTGTGTTAAATTGTGTTCATTGTGTGCTTTGTTGCTTTTTCTGTCACGACTGCATGGTGCGAAATTTCGTTCAAACTTGTTTGAATGACAATAAGGAAATTCAATTAAATTTAATTCAGGACTAGAAAACCCCAGATGCCTGGACTTATCAGTCACTCTGGAAGATCGCGAGGGAGAGGCCACAAATGTCATTCTAAGCTGTGAATCAACTGAACTGTGAGTCTGGAATGAACTTGGGTTAAAACTGGGTTTTTCCGACCTGGTCCTGAATTATATTTGTTGTAGTGCAAGATGTTGCTAAAGAATCGTTCCTACGGCCTTTCTGTGTGTTTTTTAAAAAAAATTGACCCAACAAGTTAATCGCTGGAATGATTTTAAAATCAGCTTCTGAAGCCGTCAACGCCGACACCGGAGACAAATTTTATGGAGGACCAGGTAAAAGAAAGTTGTTTATTTTTATGTATAAAAGTGTTTCTTAAGATGTATTTAATTCACATTTTAAGTTGCGAAACGGTGATTTTTCCCCCCTGAAGAACCGGCAGTGTATTTGCTGCCGATGTGGGGGACCAAATTCACTGCTGCCTCAACGTTCTAAATGGTCCCGTTCCAGAAAATCCCACTCGCAAGCTGATTTAAATGGCCATTAATTTACAGGTATTAAACATTAAATTCCTTCCATTTGGCCTATAAACCCATGACAATGAGATTTAAAAATTATGTTATTGTGAATTCTTGTGTGAATGTTATTTGGACGCTTAGGCTATTTAAAAATGTTAATCTATTCTTAAGAAATGGATAGATGTTTAGATCTAGTAATTGAATTTTGTAATTAGCTACAATTAGGTAACTAACTAATTATATGCTTTAATTTCAAGTCATCTGAGTAAGATTGTTTCATATTTGTTTAAGAATGCTTCAATCTATAATAACTGAAAATTTCTTTCAGTTCTCTTAAATTTGAAGAAAGTTATCGGTTTTTAAATGTTCTCGATCACAGCTTTTGTGTTAAGTCAGAAAAAGCAATAGGGAACAAGATGCTAATTTCCGAGTATGAAAATGGCCATAACATTTTTTAATACTGAAGATATGAAAGTGAATTAGGTGTCAAATTAAACTTCTTTTTTATGCTTTATCTGATGGGATAAATTAAAGTCTTGATTTTTTTAATTTCAAAATTTTGTAACATTGCTACTATCTTTAATTTAGTTTAGTTTAGTTTAGTTTAGTCTAGTTTATAGATACTGCTCGGAAAGAGCCCGTACCCATATCCCTCCATTCCCTGCATATCCATATGCCTATCTTTAAAAGTCTTTTAAATGCCACAAATATATCTGCTTCAACCATCACCCCCAGCAGCGCAGTCCGGGCACTCTGTGTAAAAAAACTCTCCCTGTACATATCTTTTAAACTTTGCCTCTCTAACCTTAAAGCCGTGTTCTCTCGTAATTCATATTCCCACCCTGGAGTCAAATGATTCTGACTGTCCACCCAATCTACGCCTCTCCTGATGTTAGATACGACTGTCATGTCTCCCTTCAACCTCCAGTTTCCAGAGAAAACAATCCAAATCTGTCTAACCTCACCCTGTAGCTGATACCGGTGGGGGCAGAGAGAATAGAGGGGGACCGATGAGGACGGGGGTTGGGGGGGGGGGGGGGGTAATTTTGTAACTAACTTGTGGCCTTGTGGCAACTCTTTTGTGCACTGGTGTGTGTGGAAAATAAAATAATTTCACCGTACCTTCATGGTAAATTGGACAATAAAGTATCTATCTGTCTGTCTGTCTGTCTGTCTGTCTGTCTGTCTGTCTGTCTGTCTGTCTGTCTGTCTGTCTGTCTGTCTGTCTGTCTAGTAATTTATATATCTAGTAGTTTGATGGTCTGTCTGTCTGTCTGTCTGTCTGTCTGTCTGTCTGTCTGTCTGTCTGTCTGTCTGTCTGTCTGTCTATCTATCTATCTATCTATCTATCTATCTAGTAGTTTGTCTGTCTATCTGTCTATCTGTCTATCTGTCTATCTGTCTGTCTGTCTGTCTGTCTGTCTGTCTGTCTGTCTGTCTGTCTGTCTGTCTGTCTGTGTCTATCTATATATCTATCTATCTAGTAATATATCTATCTAGTAATATATCTATCAAGCTTTTCCCTTTGAGAATAGGGAAGATTCAAACAAGAGGACATGACTTCAGAATTAAGGGACAGAAGTTTAGGGGTAATATGAGGGGGAACTTCTTTACTCAGAGAGTGGTAGCGGTGTGGAATGAGCTTCCAGTGGAAGTGGTGGAGGCAGGTTCATTGGTATCATTTAAAAATAAATTGGATAGGCATATGGATGAGAAGGGAATGGAGGGTTATGGTACGAGTGCAGGCAGGTGGGACTAAGGGGAAAAAAATTTGTTCGGCATGGACTTGTAGGGCCGAGATGGCCTGTTTCCGTGCTGTAATTGTTATATGGTTACATGGTTATATTATAGTTGTCTGCCTGTCTGCCTGTCTGCCTGTCTGCCTGTCTGCCTGTCTGCCTGTCTGTCCTGTCTGCCTGTCTGCCTGTCTGCCTGTCTGCCTGTCTGTCTGTCTGTCTGTCTGTCTGTCTGTCTGTCTGTCTGTCTGTCTGTCTCCAGGCATCGTTCTGGTACAAGTTGCAAGGGAGTACCTAGATCTAGTAATCTACAGATTGTACAGCACCAGAGGTGTTTGTTTGATTTCAGATTAATACACCTGCATCGCCAGTTCCTGCAAACAGCGTTTGATTGATTGATTGAAAGATACATCATGGAAGGTTCACAGGTTCATAAGTGATAAGAGCCTAATTAGACCATTCGGCCCATCAAAACTACTCCGCCATTCAATCATGGCTGGTCTATCTCTCCCTCCTAACTCCATTCTCCTGTCTTCTCCCCATAACCCCTGACACCAATATTAATCAAGAATCTATCAATCTCCTACTTAAAAACATCCACTGACTTGGCCTCCACAGCCGTCTATGGCAAATAATTCCACAGGTTCACCACCCTCTCAAATTCCCCCTCGTCTAAAGGTACATCCATTTATTCTGAGGCTATGGTGTCTGGTCCAAGAATCTAACATTAGCCCTTCAGCCCCACAAACCCACGGCAACCATTGATTGAATTGAATTTAATTTCCTTTATTGTCATTCAGACCTTTCGGTCGGAACGAAATTTCGTGCCTGCAGTCATACATACAATAATACAATAATAACAACAATAAACACAAATGAACATCCACCACAGTGAGTCCTCCAAGCACCTCCTCACTGCGATGGAGGCAAAACTCTTAGGGCTGCAGTCTCTTCCCTCCTCTTCTCCCTCTGCGCTGAGGCGATACCCCACCGGGCGATGGCAAAATCAGTCCCGTGGATCACCGAGCTCCGCGAACAGGCCGGTTCAAACACCGCGGCCCGGGGTGGTCGAAGCTGCCGCCCTCCAGTCCAGCGGACGCAGCTGTTGATGACGTAGTCCACTGGCCCGCGGCCAAACTCTGGACTCAGGTCACCGCCGCCAGAACGCTGCCTCAGCCACCGGAGCGCCGTTCCAGCCCCGAGCCGGATCGCCCTCACGTGAGCGCCGTTACCCTCGAACTGGACCGCCCCGACGGGAACGTCACAGCCCCTCACAGGAGCACCGTTCCAGCCCCGAGCCGGATCGCCCTCACGGGAGCGCCGTTACCCTCGGGCTGGGCCACCCTCACGGGAGCGCCGTTACCCTCGGGCTGGGCCACCCTCACGGGAGAGACAGCAAGCCCCGTTTCAACCCCCCCCCCCCCCACGTAAACACTAAAAACCACAACCTTAACCAGCCAAAACGAAAAAAACAACACAAAAAAGTAAAAACAAACGGCCTGCAGGCGAGCCGCTGCCGTTCACCAGCGCCGCAACTTCCAGATCACCCGTTCACGCTAGTTCTATGTTACCCCGCTGTCTCATCCACTCCCTACCCACTAGGGGCGACTGACACAGGGCCAATTAACCTACAAACCCGCACGTCTTTTGGATGTGGGAGGAAACCGGAGCACCCGGAGGAAACCCACGCAGTCACGGGGAGAAGGTGTAAACTCCACACGGACATCACCCGAGGTTAGAATCGAACTCGTGTCTCTGGCGCCGTGAGGCAGCGGCTCCACCAGTTGTACCAATGTGCCGCACTTAGCATTGTAAAGGCATGCCCGCTATTTAATATTGCTTGGGCGGTTTAAACTGGGAGATGGGGATCATTGCCCCAATGTGCTTCAAAAACATGCTACACCGTCTATCATATCAGTTTAGTTCATTTAGAGATACAGATTGGAAACAGGCCCTTCAGCCCGCAGAGTCCGTTCGCACCGATGATCAGTATGGATTGGGGAGGACAAAGGTCCTGTTTCCATTCTGTATCTTTCAATAGACAATAGACAATAGGTGCAGGAGTAGGCCATTCGGCCCTTCGATTGATCAATTGATCGATCAATCAACTAATCAATCAAGAAATCAAGCAATCAATCATCAAATCAATCATCGATCAATCAATCATTGTTTGTGAGGACTAGTTAGGCACCAACTAGTTTTCGATAAAAAATCTTTGTGTAAGAAAGAACAGCAGATGCTGGTTTAAATCAAATGTAGACACAAAATGCTGGAGTAACTCAGCGGGTGAGGCAGCATCTCTGGAGAGAAGGAATGGGTGACGTTTCGGGTCGAGTCTGAAGAAGGGTCTCGACCCGAAACGTCCGCCATTCCTTCTCCCCAGAGATTCTGCCTATCCCGCTGAGTTACTCCAGCATTCTGTGTCCCTCCGATAATCTTGTTGCAGTATTTGTAATTGTTATTTGGTTATATGTTATATGGTTATTTACTGTGGTTTACCATGTGTAGTATGCTGTAGGCTAGACAGATGTGATCCACCCTCTAAAAACACTACAGCCCTAGAAGACACACTTTCATTCTTAATCTTTTATTAGAAGCACTCAATCAATGGTTGTCATGGACTCAGTGGGCGTAAGGACCTGTTTCCATGCTGTATCTTTCAATCAATCAATCAATATCATACTCATGTGTAAGTTATATGAGTAAGCTACCGTCTTAACCTAGCTGATCTCCCAGTGGCTCAGCCCTTCAACTCCCCCTCCCATTCACACACTGACCTTTCTGTCCTGGGCCTCCTCCATTGTCAAAGTGAGTCCCACCGCAAATTGGAGGAACAGCACCTTGTATTTCGCTTGGGTAGTTTACACCCTAGCAGTATGAACATTGACTTCTCTAACATCAAATAGCCCCTGCTTTCCCTCTCTCTCCATCCCCTTCCCAGTTCTCCCACTAGTCTTACTGTCACCACCTACATTTTATATTTGTCCCACCCCCCCCTCCCCCGACATCCGTCTGAAGAAGGGTCTCGACCCGAAACGTCGCCCATTTCTTCTCTCTAGAGATGCTGCCTGTCCCGCTGAGTTACTCCAGCATTTTTGTGTCTACCATGGAGTTATATAGAAGGTAAATATATATCCCCTTCCACCCCACTGGGCGGCACGGTGGCTCAGCGGTAGAGTTGCTGCCTTGCAGCACCGCAGACCCGGGTTCGATATCAACCACAGGTGCTGTCTGTACGGAGTTTGTACGTTCTCCCCGTGACCTGCGTGGGTTTTCTCTGCGATCTTCAGTTTCAGTATTCGGCACAGACACTGCGGGGGCCGAAGGGCCTGTTGTTTATTTTTACCCAACAAATATTCTTAAATACTGAAATATTTCACACTCCATGTCAAGGAAACGTTTCACCCCCCGCGGTGCCCAGCGGTCCCGGAAATCCCCCAGGGAGCCCGCGGACAGCGCGTAGCCCGTCTCTAACATCACCCGGGGCGCGGGCGTATCACCGCCTGCCTGGCGCCGTGACTCGTGGATGGCCAGCTTGGCCAGGCCCAGGAGCAACCCAACCAGGACATCTTAGCCCTACCCTCTCCCCTACGCACAGGGTGTCCGAAGATGAGGATGGTGGGTGGAGGGTTGCCAATGGTCCCGTATTAGCCGGGACATCCCGTATATTGGGCTAAGTTGGTTTGTCCCGTACGGGACCGCCCTTGTCCCGTATTTGACCGCTACTACTCGGGTCGAGGGGACTGTCGGGTCGGAGCGCCGCGTCCAGCCCCCGCCTCACCCGTCCCGACGTAGTGCAGCCCATGGAGTGCAGCAGCAGCAGCAACAGCAGCAGCAGCAGCGCCTCGCCCGTGGCCCCGTCGGTCGGTCGGCAGCCCGGCCAGCTGTCCGACCTTCGAACCTTCGCTTACCACCGACACCACCGCCACCCCTCCTTCTCACGGCCGATCATCGGTTCACGAGTTGGACGGGGCGCCGGACTTTGCGAGCGGACCGGGCCAAAACTCCTCAGCTGGCCCGCCGGCTGGGCTTTGTGTACAGTCCAGCACCCGGGGCCAACTCATCATTCACCCAGACACGGCCCAGTCGGACAACGAATTGCCATCGGGAATTTGTCCCGTATTTTGAATTTTTCTCCCTTATTTGGGAGTGGGAACGTTGGCGACACTTGGTGGATGTGAAGTGTAACCAGAACGCAAGGAGCAGCCCCTTTAGATTTTGGAAAAGGGGCTGAAGGGCCTGTTCTTGTGCTTCACCATTCTATGATCTACATAACACAAGGTACACGTACTTTTATCACCTGGTTTTTAGGAACTCACTTCATATCTTCATTCCTTTAAGAAAAGGTGTCAGTCCAAATTAAAGCCCTCCTGAGTCATACATTTCATCGTGTCAAAAGCACTTAAATTGTTATTAAGTGTCTTTGATAGAGGCATTCCAAACCTATTCAAGTTGATTTGATTTTATTTAAACCAATAACAAATGATTAAAAAGTATATCAAAACAGATAAAATCCATTAAAATACTAACAAAAGTTAAAAGTTCTAAAATAAATTACCTAAAAGAGAAATCTTTCCACGACTCATCTGTCTGCGGACACTGAACTAACGTCGGGTGGCGCGGTGGCGCAGCGGTAGAGCTGCTACCTCACAGCGCCAGAGACCCAGGTTCGATCCTGACTACGGGTGCTGTCTGTATGGAATTTGTAAGCTCTCACTGTGAACTGCGTGGGTTTTCTCCAGGTGATTTGGTTTCCCCCCACACTCCTGAGTCGTGCAGGTTTGCAGGTTTATTGAATCTATTAATAGGTTTATTGGCCAAGTATTCACATACAAGGAATTTGCCTTGGTGCTCCGGCCACAAGTGACAACATGACATACAGTGACAGTTAGAAATGACACATAAAACATTAAACATTAATAATAAAACATTATCGATTAAACGTGAATTAAATAGAATACCAGATCAAAAGGAGGCTACAGATTTCTGGCTGTTGAGTAGAGCAACTACTCGTGGATAAAAACTGTTTTTATGTCTGGCTGTGGCAGCTGTGACAGTCCGGAGTCGCCTTCCAGAGGGAAGTGATTCAAAGAGTTTGTGACCCGGGTGAGAAGGGTCAGAGATGATCTTGCCCGCTCGCTTCCTGGCCCTTGCAGTGTACAGTTCATCAATGGAGGGAAGGTTGCAGCCAATAACCTTCTCTGCTGATCGGACAATTCGCTGCAGCCTCCGGATGTCGTGCTTGGTGGCTGAGCCAAACCAGACCATGATGGAGAAGGTGAGGACAGACTCTACGATGGCCGTGTAGAATTGGACCATCATTGCCTGCGGCAGATTGTGCTTCCTCAGCTGCCGTAGGAAGTACATCCTCTGTTGTGCCTTTTTGACTGTGGAGTCGATGGTGGCCCCTCACTTAAGGTCCTTGGAGATGATGGTTCCCAGGAAGTTACTGCTTTCTGTAAATTCCCCCAAGTGTGTAGGATGTGAAACTTGGATAACATAGAACTAGTGTATGCGTGATCATTGGTCAGCACAGACTCGGTGGGCCGAAGGGCCCGTTTCCACGCTGCATCTCTAAACTAATCTAAAATAAACAGAAGTACATTGGAAATAAATGCAGAGGTAAGCCATTCAGCCCTTCCTATCTTTGTTTTAGTTTAGTTTAGAGACACAGCACGGAAACAGGCCCTTCGGCCCACCGAGTCCATGCTGGCCTGCCACCCCCACACACAAGCACCATCCTACACACGAGGGGCAATTACAAATTTTACCGAAGCCAATTAACCTGCAAACCTGTACGCATTTGGAGCGTGGGAAGAAACCGGAGCAACTGGGGAAAACCCACGCAGTCACCGGGAGAATGTACAAACTCCATACAATAGACAATAGGTGCAGGAGTAGGCCATTCACCCCTTCGAGCCAGCACCGCCATTCACTGTGATCATGGCTGATCATCCACAATCAGTACCCCGTTCCTACCTTCTCCCCATATCCCCTCACTCCGCTATCTTTAAGAGCTCTCTCTTGAAAGCATCCAGAGAATTGGCCTCCACTGCCTTCTGAGGCAGAGAATTCCACAACTCTCTGAGTGAAAAAGTATTTCCTCGTCTCCGTTCTAAATGGCTTACCCCATACGGACAAGCAGCTGCCCATAAATGATGAAGCCGAGTTTTAGTTAAAAATATAAGAAGATATTAAATTGGTTTCTGGGCTAGCTTACAGCTTATATTTAGTGTCAAGTTAGGCTTGCCTTAGGTTGTGGGTGTGGGAGATAATAAATCCTATAACATTGTCTCCCAAATGACAGGCAGAGAGAGAAGCAGCTAAAGATATCTTTGAAGTAGAGATCAAATAACCAATGTTTATGGGGGAGCAGGCAATAAAGGAAGAGAGAAATAAACAGTTGCATCTTTGTAAACAAGTGACCTATGTTTATGAGGGACCAAATGACAGAGGAAGCAGCGAACAGAGCAAGGGTGGTCTATTTGGAGATAAGGCAAATGGCCAATGTTTTTAGTATATCTTGTACCATGTAAAAAAAGGGTTTGATGTGATGCATTTTGTGGAAACCTTTTCCAGTACTTCTGACCATGACTAATGTCTGTGGAATGTGATAAGGGGACAAAAAACCTATTTAAAGCAATGTAATTCTGTTGTTCAGAGAAGGTGACTGAGCACAGTCAAGTGTCTGGGTTGGTCACTTGACTGTAGTTCTCCCTCCCTTCCATTGGCCGATGTTAAGTAAAGTTTTGAACTGGTCTACCAAACCGTTTGTGTGGTGTCTGTTTATTAAGAAGCGAACCTGGTTTAGTAGTTAAGATAAGTAGCTTTTTCATAGGCAGGATCGAACCTGGGTCCCTGGCGCTGTAAGGCAGCAACTCTACCGCTGCGCCACCGTGCTGCCCTGAAGCTGATTAGTAGTATCCCACTCTTATCCAAGCACATTTCAAAAATGCCTTTTTAGGCGCTATAATTGCATCAACCGTATGCATGATCGGAAAGTGTGGGGTCATGCTCTTCAGTGAAAGGAATCTAACAGAAGACAAGGATCTAAATGGAATGAAATTGCAAGTGGATGATGTTCCGGGCAATCTAGATGTTCTTGCACATAAATCAATACAGAAAGTTAGCAAAGTGGTTTAGCAAGTCATTAAGAAGACAGAATACATTGGCAATTTATTGTTAGGAGTTCAGAAACAGCGAGGTATTGTTAGAATTGTACAGAGCAGAAGTGAACCCAGTTGTTATTGACCTGCCCATTAAGGCCCATTGTGTAGGAAGGGACTGCAGATGCTGGTTCAAATCGAAGATAGACACAAAATGCCAGAGTAACTCAGCGGGACAGGCAGCGTCAATCGCGAGACCCTTCTTCAGACTGATCCTTGCCCTGACGGTGTTGCAGAGTCGGCCTGGCCAAGCGTAGCTTTGGCCTTCAGCCAAAGTGCATGGACATCTCTCCTCCAGAATCTCTGGAATCCCCAACGCCAGCGTGCAGTGAAGCTTGGATCACCCGAGGTATTTAAAGTGGAGGCAGATACATTTATGCGAGATTGGGGAATTGAAGGCGATGAGAAATTGGCACTGAAGAGGAACTGAGGCCAAGAATATAAAGCAGAATAGTAAAAGCTTCCTGTGAAGAGGAAAAAATTAGTTAAGACCAAAGTTGGACCCTTGAAGAATGAAAAAGGTGAATTTATTATGGGGAACAAGGAAATGGCAGATGAGTAGAACAGGAACTTTGGATCTGTCTTCACTAAGGAGGACACAAACAATCTTCCTGATGTACTAGTGGCCAGAAGATCTGGGGTGACAGCGGAACTGAAGGAAATCCACATTAGGCAGGAAATGGTGTTGGATAGACTGATGGGACTGAAGGCTGATAAATCCCCAGGGCCTGATGGTCTGAATCTTAAGGAAGTGGCTCTAGAAATCGTGGATGCATTGGTGATCATTTTTCAATGTTCTATAGACTCAGGATCAGTTCCTGGGGTGGGAGATTGCAACCTTCAAGCCTGCACCACCATTCAATGTGATCATGGCTGATCATCCCCAATCAGTACCCCGTTCCTGCCTTCTCCCCATATCCCCTGACTCCGCTATCTTTAAGAGCCCTATCTAGCTCTCGCTTGAAAGCATCCAGAGAACCGGCCTCCACCGCCCTCTGAGGCAGAGAATTCCACAGACTCACCACTCTCTGTGTGTGAAAAAGTGTTTCCTCATCTCCGTTCTAAATGGCTTACTCCTTATTCTTAAATCCTGAATCATAATGTTTGTAGCTCCCGATCAATGAGCCAATTTACAGTATGTAACCACAGCGTACTATAAAATTCACTGATGATTCAGGTTTTAGCAATGCTTGTTGTATGAATGGCAGAGCAATCTTTCAAGGCATTCCGCTACTGGCACTTTAATTAAAATGTTGCATTTTGCGAATAGATCTGGAGAAAATCACTATGTTAAAGCTATATTTATGTTAGGTGCTGAAGAGGTCTACATGCCTTGCTGCCTTTGTTGGGTGTTCATTTCCTGGCTAAAGGTCCCCTCGCTAATTAGGGTTAATACGGGCCAAGCAAAGGTTCAGATGGACACAAAATGCTGGAGTAACTCAGCGGGCCAGGCAGCATCTGGATGCCCTATAAGGTGCTGGACCTCTAGTGGGAGAATCAATAGTCAATAGACAAGAGACAATAGGTGCAGGAGTAGGCCATTCGGCCCCTCGAGCCAGCACCGCCATTCAATATGATCATGGCTGATCATCCACAATCAGTACCCCGTTCCTGCCTTCTCCCCATATCCCCTGACTCCGCTATATCTTTAAGAGCTCCATCTAGCTCTCTCTTGAAAGTATCCAGAGAACCTGCCTCCACCGAGGCAGAGAATTCCACAGAATCACAACTCTCTGTGTGAAAAAGTCGATACCACTCTATGTTCCTGCATTTTATTAGCTAGCATTTATTTCAAGAGAACTAGAAAATAAAAAAAACAGTGATGTAATGCTGAGGCTCTACAAGGCGCTGGTGAGGTCGCATATCTGAGGAAGGATGTGCTGGCTCTGGAGAGGGTCCGGAGGAGGTTTACAAGAATGATCCCAGGAATGGGCAGAAGAAAGCGAATGGTATGTTGGCTTTCATAGCAAAAGGATTTGAGTATAGGAGCAGGGAGGTTCTACTGCAGTTGTACAGGGTCTTGGTGAGACCACACCTGGAGTATTGCGTACAGTTTTGGTCTCCAAATCTGAGGAAGGACATTATTGCCATAGAGGGAGTGCAGAGAAGGTTCACCAGACTGATTCCTGGGAAGTCAGGACTTTCATATGAAGAAAGACTGGATAGACTCGGTTTATACTCTCTAGAATTTAGGAGATTGAGAGGGGATCGTATAGAAACTTACAAAATTCTTAAGGGGTTGGACAGGCTAGATGCAGGAAGATTGCTCCCGATGTTGGGGAAGTCCAGGACAAGGGGTCACAGCTTAAGGATAAGGGGGAAATCCTTTAAAACCGAGATGAGAAGATCTTTTTTCACAGAGAGTGGTGAATCTCTGGAACTCTCTGCCGCAGAGGGTAGTCGAGGCCAGTTCATTGGCTATACTTAAGAGGGAGTTAGATGTGGCCCTTGTGGCTAAGGGGATCAGAGGGTATGGAGAGAAGGCAGGTACGGGATACTGAGTTGGATGATCAGCCATGATCATATTGAATGGCGGTGCAGGCTCGAAGGGCCGAATGGCCTACTCCGGCACCTAATTTCTATGTTTCTTTGTTTCTATGTTAACATATGATCAGTTTTTGTCGGCACTGGGCTTGCACTCGCTGGAATTTAGAAGGATGAGGGGGCACCTCATTGGAACTTACCGAATAGTGAAAGTTAGCCTGGATAGAGTGGATGTGGAGAGGTTGTTTCCACTAGTGGGAGAGTCTAGGACTAGAGGTCACAGTGTTTGAATTAAAGGTTGTTCCTTTAGGAAGGAGATGAGGAGAATTATTTTTACAGAGGGTGGTGAATCTGTGGATTTTTTTTGCCACAGATGTCTGTGGAGGCCAAGTCAGTGGATACTGTTAATGAATGAATGAATAAGTTTATTGGCCAAATATTCACATACAAGGAATTTGCCTTGGTGCGGGAACAGCACACCGTGGCAGCCATCTTCAGCACCAGCAGCATCAAGCAGCAGCAACTACACTGTAAGGCCGGGATAAATAGATTGTTGATTGGTACAAGTGTCAGGGGTTATGGGGAGAAGGCAGGAGAATTAGGTTAGGAGGGAGAGACAAATTCTGCTCCTATCAACTGTGAACATGAACATACAAAATTCTGATTATGCAGGTACAGGAAATAATTTGAGTATTATCATTTTTTTTGCTGAGTGAATTAAAGACAAAAATAGGTATGTTCTGTTTCAGTTATACAGGGGATTGCTGAGACAGCATCTTGAGTATTATGCTTAGATTAGTTTAGTTTAGTTTAGTTTCGAGATACACCAAGTCTACTCCAACCAGGGATCCGTGCAACTACCCTACACACACCAGGGACCAGTTACAATTTTACCAAGCCAATTAGCCTGCAAACCAGTGCTTCTTTGAAGTGTGGGAGGAAAACTAGGGATTCCGGACAGAACTCATGGGGAGAAATGTGCAGACAGCTCCCATAGTCAGGATCGAACCTACATCTCTGGGGCTGTGTGGCAGTAGCTTTACCGCTGTACCATCGTGCTGCTCAATTGGAGGTACTGGAATGTGAGCTCTGTCTTAAATATATCCACTGACTTGGCCTCCACAGCTTTCTGTGGCAATGAATTCCACAGATTCACCACCCTCTGACTGGAGAAATTCCTCCTCATCTCCTTCCTAAAGGAACGTACGTTAATTCTAAGTCAAATTAATTAACTGTTTTTTCTTAAGGTTGGGATCAGTGTTTACTTCCTTTCTTTAAGTTAGACAAAAGACAATAGACAATAGGTGCAGGAGTAGGCCATTCGGCCCTTCGAGCCAGCACCGCCGTTCAATGTGATCATGGCTGATCATCCCCAATCAGTACCCCGTTCCTGCCTTCTCCCCATATCCCCTGACTCCACTATTTTTAAGAGCCCTATCTAGTTCTCTCTTGAAAGTATCCAGAGAACCTGCCTCCACCGCCCTCTGAGGCAGAGAATTCCACAGACTCACAACTCTCTGTGAGAAAAAGTGTTTCCTCGTCTCTGCTCTAAATGGCTTACCCCTTATTCTTAAACTGTGTGACCCCTGGTTCTGGACTCTTTCATTAATTTAAAGGAGATGGCCGTGTTATGAATGTAGACAAAATACTGGAGAAACTCTGCGGGTGAGGCAGCATCTATGGAGCGAAGGAAATAGGCAACGTTCGGGTCGAGACCCTTCTTCAGACTAATGAATGTCTGTTTTATTTTTCTCCGGAGCTTCGGAGGCTGAAGGGAGGTCTAATAGCTAACATTTTAGTTTAGTTTAGAGATACAGCACGGAAACAGGCCCTTCTCCCCACCGAGTCCGTGACGGCCAGCGATCCCCGCACACTAAAGGGGCCTGTCCCACTGTACGAGGTAATTCAAGAGCTCTCCCGAGTTTAAAAAAAAATCAAACTCGTGGTAAGCACGTAGAATGTACGCAGCGGGTACGTCGGAGCTCGGGGACGTCACTTAGCGGCTCGTAACGCTAACGGCAGGTGCGCGGGAAACACGGTAAGCTCGTGAAGACTCGTGAAGATTTTTCAACACGTTGGAAAATGTCCACGAGAGCCCCGAGTACTGACGAGCGGCCATTACCGTAATTCTCCAATTTTGAATCAGGGGAAACTCGGGCGAACTCTTGAATTAGCTCGTACAGTGGGACAGTGCCTTAATTTGGGACAATTTTACCTTTGGAGTGTGGGAGGAAACTGAAGATCTCGGAGAAAACCTACGCAAGTCACGGGGCGAACTCTGTACAGACAGCACCCGTAGTCAGGATCGAACCTGGGTCCCTGGCGCTGTAAGGCAGCAACACTACCGCTGTGCCACCATGCAAGTGAAGGTACAAACTCCGTACAGAAGTATATATAATTATGAGAAGCATTGATAGGTGAAACATCCTTTCATTCTGAGTCTCTGACATCACTCGAGATGGCGAAATGGAGATATTTGAGAACTTGGTCCAGGAGGTAATGTTGAACGCAAGGATGATAATGAAATTGAAAACTGAATCTGCTGCCTTGCTATTTCTGCAGAATGATTGCTCCTACACTTCAAAATAATAGCAGATTGTGACATCTAAAGCCCAAACTCGCATGTAAGTATGATTACTAACATAAGCTTTTACTGTAACATCAGCTGGTGATTAATAAGGATTGTGCAAAGATTGTCCCCCAATGCATCCAATAAAGGAATCTTCTGAAATATTCATGTCAAACATAATGTTTTCTCTCAATGCTGTTGCAAATTGTTAATAATTAAGGTTTAATTGAAAAACGGACTGTTATACGCTGGGCCAGTTCCGTGGAGACGTGTTATTTGTATGATAGCACAAAATGAGGAACTAAATGAAATGAATGAAGCAGATTTGACCACGTCACTTAGTCTCCTTGCTAATATCCTCATGGGAGTGCTAACCAGATGGGATAGACTCTGTGCAGGAAGGAACTGCTGATGCTGGTTTAAACCGAAGACAGACATCAGAAGCTGGAGTAACTCAGCTGGACAGGCAGTGTCTCTGGAGAGAAGGAATGGGTGACGTTTCGAGTCGAGACCCTTCTTTCCGTTGCCTATTTCCTTCGCTCCATAGATGCTGCTGCACCAGCTGAGTTTCTCCAGCATTTTTGGCTACCTTCGATTTTCCAGCATCCGCAGTTCCTTCTTAAACCCTGCTTCAGACGTTTGGGAAAGAAAGATGGGGGGAAGGGGGGGGGGGGGGGGGAGGGTGACAAGAGAAAGTAAGAAGGGAAGAAGGTAAAATAAAGAAAGAAAGAGAAAAATTGAGAGAGGAAGCAGGAAACAAAGAGAGAGAAAGAGAGAACAAGACAAACAAGGAGAATGAGACAGTTGGAGAAAGAAGGAAAGAGGGAAAAAGGAAAAGAAGAAAAAGATTGAGAAAGAGAGAGAGAGAGAGAAAAGAAAGAGAAGGAAAGGAAAGAGAGAGAGAAAGAAAAAGAGAGAGAGAAATACAGAGAGAATAGCGAGAAGAGAGAATGAGAGAGAGAAAGAGAGAGAGAGAGAGAGAGAGAGCGAGGGAGAGAGAGAGGGAGAGAGAGAGAGAAGGAGAGAGAGAAGGAGAGAGAGAGAGAGAGAGAGAGGGAGAGAGAGAGAGAGAGAGAGAGAGAGAGAGAGAGAGAGAGGGAGAGAGAGAGAGAGGGAGAGGGAGAAGGAGAGAGAGAGAGAGGGAGAAGGAGAGAGAGAAGGAGAGGGAGAGAGAGAGAGAGAGACGAGAGAGAGAGAGAGAGAGAGAGGAGAAGGAGAGAGGGAGAGAGAGAGAGATGGAGAGGGAGAAGGAGAGAGACGGAGAAGGAGAGGGAGAACGAGGGAGACGGAGAGGGAGAGGGAGTGAGAGGGTGAGGGAGAGGGAGAGAGAGAGAGAAAGAACATTGTGTACACGCAAAACACCACGTCTAGAATTCCTTGTCAAGGAAAAGTGCTAATTTTAGGGGCTCCATTGATAGCTTGTCTTTGTTGTTGTTAATGAGCATCCGTTGGGAAGATGTCGGGTCCCTCTCCATCTGCTGTTGTCGTGTTGGTGACAGTGGAGCGA
Organism: Leucoraja erinaceus; assembly: GCF_028641065.1. NCBI lineage: Eukaryota > Metazoa > Chordata > Chondrichthyes > Rajiformes > Rajidae > Leucoraja > Leucoraja erinaceus. The sequence goes on from NW_026575440.1 coordinate 169,333, forward strand.
TGGAGCAGAGTTGAGGAGGGAGTTGCGAGATCCAGTCCCGGTGAGGGAAGAAGCCACATATGTCCAAGTTAAAATGTTTGCCAGCTGAGGGCGGATCCTGGCTCTGGTGAGATTGCCAGATGCGATGAGTGCTTCCTCTACCGTACTTCAGTTGCGGGCGGGAAAAACCTCCAGTGCCGGCGGTGGCAAGTGTTTTTTTCGACAACGCTCCTGCGGCACTCCCTCGCGGAGAAAGACGACTTGCTTCCACTCCCATTCCCCAGATCCCATGACGGCTGGTGGTGCCAGAGTGGGATGGATGGATTTGCCCTGAGATGTATAAGTTCCTACAACTCCCTTCGATGTTGCTGAGAAAACACACGTTGTGGTTGATAATAGGCCTGGTGCATAATAGCATGGCAGTGGGACCCCACCAACCATGAGGAGCATCTCCCTAATCCTGCCAAGATTATTCAGAGGACTTGGTTAATTAAAACGATAGCTTTATGGGCCTGTCTGTCCCACTTAGGCTATATTTAGGCGACTTCCGGCGACTGTCAAACCCATTGTCACCGACTGTCTCCGAAAATGTGTCAAAATGTTGAAAATGTTTCGGAGTGGCGGCGCGGCTCTGACTGCAGCGGCTTACCAGCGGTCCCGTTGACTTTGTGTTTTTTATGTTGTTTATTTTGTTTGTTTAGTCTAGTTTTTGGTTTTAGCTTGTGTTTTTTTTTGGGGGGGGGGGGTTGAAACGGGGTTTTCAGTCTCTCCCTGCGGGGGAATACGACCTTTTTGTCGTATTCCCCTTCTCTGCCTCCGTCTGCGCTGAGGCCTAATGTAGCTGACGACCTCGAGGCTCCGGAGGCAGAGCACCGTCAGGACTCACCCTGAGCTCGCTCCCGTGAGGGTGGTCCGGCTCAGAGCTGGAAGAGGTTGGGACGCTCCCGTGAAGGCGACCAGCCCGAGGGTGGAACGAGGCTCCCGTCGGAGCGGCCGAGCTTGGGAAGGTGCGGCGCTGGCAGCCCGAGGGAGGTTCGGCGCCCAAGTCGGGGCGGCCCGGTCCGGGGGGAGAAGCGACGCCCAAGTCGGGGCGGCCCGGTCCGGGGCGAGAAGCGACGCCCAAGTCGGGGCGGCCCAGCCCGAGGCTGAAGATGGCACAGTACTCACGTGAGGGTGGCTGGGACGGTGTTCTGGCGGCGGTGGCCTGAGTCCGGGGTTCGGCCGCGGGCCAGCAGCTGTTTCTGCAGGACTGGTGGGCGGCAGCTTCAACCACCCCGGGCCGCGGTGTTTGAGCCGCGGGACTGTTCTTAACATCGCCCGGTGGGGTATCGCCCCAGCGCAGAGGGAGAAGAGGAGGGAAGAGACTGCGACCTAAGACTTTTGCCTCCATCACAGTGAGGAGATGCTGGGTGGACTCACTGTGGTGGATGTTAATATGTGTTTATTTGTGTTTTAGTGTATTGTATTATATGTATGACTGCTGCAATTTCGTTCAGACTTCTGAATGACAATAAAAGGCTATCTATCTAAAAACCAGAAAGACGCTACGATTTGTGGATTTCCCAACCACAGAGGGCAGTGGCCAACTCACTGGATGGATTTAAGAGAGAGTAAAGGGCCGGTCCCACGAGCGTGCGACCTGCATGCGGCAAGCGCGACCAAAAGCGGGGGCCGCGCGGAGGTCCAGTGAGTGACATCAAGTTCGAGCGAAGTCCGCGGGAAATTCGCGCATGACATACGGCGTCGAGGCGGCTGCGGGCCGGCAGGCCGTTGCTGCGCGGACTTTTTGAACACGGTCAGTTTTTCGGAGCCCCGCGCGATGCCGGGACCAGCTCCGCACAACTACATACGGCTCCGTCGATCGAAGTGGGACCGGCCCCGCGAGGCCGGACGGCTCAAGCGACCACGTTAGGTCGTGCTCGCCGCATGGAGTCGCATGCTCGTGGGACAGGCCGTTTAGATAGAGCTCTAGGGGCTAGTGGAGTCAAGGGATATGGGGAGAAGGGCTTGTTTCCCTGCTGTTTGCCTCTATTTCTCTAGTGTGGAGGGCCCCAACTTTGAATACAGACCATGTTCTCCAGACATCGTGCCTGACGTCCAAAGATGTGCTTAGTATAATTGTAAAACTTGTCCTCGTGAGTGTTTGTGTGCGTGGATCACTGGTCAGCGCAGACTCGATGGACCGAAGGGCCTGTTTCTGCATTGCACAGTCTCTCTAAACATATACATGACCTACACAGCTACATCTTTAGGCCACACTAAAACTAATTAAAACCGACAATCTGCCACAGGCAATGATGGTCCAATTCTACACGGCCATCGTAGAGTCAGTCCTCACCTTCTCCATCATGGTCTGGTTTGGCTCAGCCACCAAGCACGACACCCGGAGGCTGCAGCGAATCGTCCGATCAGCAGAGAAGTTTATTGGCTGCAACCTTCCCTCCATTGATGAACTGTACACTGCAAGGGCCAGGAAGCGAGCGGGCAAGATCATATCTCACCCCTTTCACCCGGGTCCCAAACTCTTGGAATCACTTCCCTCTGGAAGGCGACTCCGGACTGTCAAAGCTGCCACAGCCAGACATAAAAACAGCTTTTTTTTCCCACGAGTAGTTGCTCTACTCAACAGCCAAAAATCTGTAGCCTCCCTTTGATCTGGTATTTTATTTCATTCACATGTTTAAACCACAATGTTTTATTATTAATGGTTTAATGTTTTATGTTTTATTCATAATTGTTTACTGTATGTCAATAGACAATAGGTGCAGGAGTAGAGGCCATTTGGCCCTACGAGCCAGCACTGCCATTCAATGTGATCATGGCTGATCATCCCCAATCAGTACGCCGTTTCTGCCTTCTCCCCGTATCCCCTGACTCCGCTATTTTTAAAAGCCCTATCTAGCTCTCTCTTGAAAGTATCCAGAGAACCGGCCTCCACCGCCCTCTGAGGCAGAGAATTCCACAGACTCACCACTCTCTGTGAGAAAAAATGCTGTTACTTGTGAGCGGAGCACCAAGGCAAATTCCTTGTATGTGAACATACTGGGCCAATAAACTTATTGATTAATTCATCAATGCTTTACGTCAATGGTCACCTCTTAAATGGAACGCTGGACAAGAGGCCACCCAGCTTCTAGTTGCAACACCCTGGCAATGACACTTTGGAGGCATTATTTCAAATGATTCTGACACTCAGCGATAATTAAAAACAGGTAAGATGGGTTTAAATAATTCATGTTCATAAAATCTGTTATCTTGTAGAGGTGTATAAAATGAGTATAGAAGCTGGGTATAGAAGCTGGGATGTAATGTTAAAATTGTACAAGGCATTGGTGAGACCAAATCTGGAGTATGGTGTACAATTTTGGTCGCCCAATTATCGGAAGGATGTCAACAAAATAGAGAGAGTACAGAGGAGATTTACTAGAATGTTGCCTGGGTTTCAACAACTAAGTTACAGAGAAAGGTTGAATAAGTTAGGTCTTTATTCTCTGGAGCGCAGAAGGTTAAGGGGGGGCCTGATAGAGGTCTTTAAAATGATGAGAGGGATAGACAGAGTTGATGTGGACAAGCTTTTCCCTTTGAGAATAGGGAAGATTCAAACAACAGGACATGACTTCAGAATTAAGGGACAGAAGTTTAGGGGTAATATGAGGGGGAACTTCTTTACGCAGAGAGTGGTGGCGGTGTGGAATGAGCTCCCAGTGGAAGTGGTGGAGGCAGGTTCGTTGGTATCATTTAAAAATAAATTGGATAGGCATATGGATGAGAAGGGAATGGAGGATTATGGTACGAGTGCAGGCAGGTGGGACTAAGGGGAAAAAAATTTGTTCGGCATGGACTTGTAGGGCCGAGATGGCCTGTTTCCGTGCTGTAATTGTTATATGGTTATATGGTTATATGGTTATAAAATCATGAGAGGAATAGATCAGATAGACGCACAGAGTCTCTTGCCCAGAGCAGGGGAATCGAGGACCAGAGGACACAGATTCAAGGTGATGGGGAAAAGATTTAATAGGAATCTGAGGGGGTAGTTTTTTCACAAATAGGGTGGTGGGTGTATGGAACGAGCTGCCAGAGGAGGTAGTTGAGGCTGGGACTATTGCAATGTTTAAGAGATATTTAAACAGGTACATGGATAGGACAGGTTAGGAGGGATATGGACCAAACGTGGGCAGGTGGGACTAGTGTAGATGGGCCGGTGTGGGGGCAAGTTGTTTAACGTTACCGGTCGGTTATCCTTGCTTCTGAAAAGTACTGGTTACCCCCAATGAGTCAACGAGCACCGGTGAGGGCTTCAACCTACGAGAACCTATGACAACCTTCGACCTCCTGGCGACCCACGACCGCTACACCTATGGCACGAGAATTCTCGCTACTCTCCACGGCGGCTTCTTTCTGGTCGCCGCTAATTTTACAACGTGTTGAAAAATTTGCCGCGACCAAAATGAGGCCGCAACTAGTTCCCAGAATGCGGGAACTCATCGTGACCATGAAGGCGACTCCCCGGCAAACACCCGCGAACACGTGGTGACCATGTGGCGATCGCATAGTCTCCTGCAGTCGTCTAAAGAGTCGCCTAAGTGGGACAGCCCCATAACAGTGCAATAACAAGGACAGAACCTTTGAGACAGAATAGTCAAGGCAATAGACAATAGGTGCAGGAGTAGGCCATTCGGCCCTTCGAGCCAGCACTGCCACTGGCCAGTGCAACAGCGGTAGAGTTGCTGCCTCACAGCATCATAGACCTCTGAACTTATGAGACAACCTGCTCTCTCGACCTCATTGGTGACCCTTGGACTCTCATTGATGGGACTTTGCTGGCTTTACCTTGCACTAAACGTTATTCCCTTATCACGCATCTAGTATACACTGTAAATGTGTCCTCACCTTGGTGCCATTTATGTTATGTTGTGTCGTGGACTTTCTGTGTTTGTGCTTTTTTTTAAATTCAATTTCAATTTTATTTTTAATACTAGACCAAGTGCAGACCCGTTGGGTCTGCTCCCCCAATGGTGTGATTCCCCCAACCCAATATTCCACCATGCACCCGTCTCCTCCAATGGAACTGAAGCCGTTGCCAAATGTAAGTTTCCAGCACTCCCCTGCCTCCCTCAATTGCACCTCCCCTGCCTGCTGCAGCAGTGAAAAGTTCAGTGTTCCTGTCTTGCAACTTTGTTTCGAAGTGTGTTGGAAGCTGATAGGAAGGAGCAGCCGTCAACGAATCAAAAGGCAGGAAGGGATCCGTACTGCAGGCGGACGGATGGATTTGAGTTTTATATATTAATAGATGTATTATTATTTAATTATCATTTATTTATTTATTTATTTATTCATTCATGATTTTTTTTTATTGATACTGCCTGTAAGGGAAATTCATTTTGTTGTCTCAAATTGAGACAATGACAATAAATTTGAATACAATACAATACAATACAATACAATACAATACATGGCTCGAATGTAATGGTGTGGAGTCTTTCCGCTGACTGGTTAGCGCGCAACAAACGCTTTTTCGTACACGTGACGATAATCTAATCTGTAAACAGAACTGAAGGTAAATGCTCTCAGTAAAACATAAATCACCGCTTGAAGAATAGGCGCTTGTTACTGTTGTTCTTGAAGCATCAAGGAAAAGTCACTAATGGTGGGTATCCGGGCGTCATCGACTGGCTGGCTTCAAATTGGCCCCTGCCTCTGCATCTTTCGCAAGACAAGCTCTTAATTGGTCTTAAGCCAGGTCCTGCAGTCATGTCAAGCTAAATAAAAATGCAAATCCCTCTTTGTGTCATGGCATTCACAGTTCTTGGCTCCAGAAACAAACAGGGGGGGGGGAGAGGAGAGGTAAAGGAGCGAGCAGCTAACTCATTTTAGAAGGATCAAGGGGAACGTCATTGAAACTTACCGGCTAGTGAAAGGCCTGGATAGAGTGGATAGAAACATAGAAATTAGGTGCAGGAGTAGGCCATTCGGCCCTTCGAGCCTGCACCGCCATTCAATATGATCATGGCAGATCATCCAACTCAGTATCCCGTACCTGCCTTCTCTCCATACCCCCTGATCCCCTTAGCCACAAGGGCCACATCTAACTCCCTCTTAAATATAGCCAATGAACTGGCCTCGACTACCCTCTGTGGCAGAGAGTTCCAGAGATTCACCACTCTCTGTGTGAAAAAAGTTCTTCTCATCTCAGTTTTAAAGGATTTCCCCCTTATCCTTAAGCTTTGACCCCTCATCCTGGATGTGGAGAGGATGTTTCCACTGGTGCAAGAGACTGAGACCAGAGGACACAGCCTCAGAATAAAAGGACTGTGGAGTACGATGCCTCAGAGGGCGGTGGAGGCCAGTTCTCTGGATGCTTTCAAGAGAGAGCTAGATAGGGCTCTTAAAGATAGTGGAGCCCGGGGATATGGGGAGAAGGCAGGAACGGGGTACTGATTGGGGATGATCAGCCATGATCACATTGAATGGCAGTGCTGGCTCGAAGGGCTGGATGGCCTACTCCTGCACCTATTGTCTATTGTCTAAAGGACGTACCTTTAGCAAGGAGGTGAGGATTAATTTCTTTAGTCAGAGGGTGGTGAATCTGTGGAATTATTTGCCACAGATGGCTGTGGAGGCCAAGTTAATGGATAATGGTGGAACTTGACACATTCTTGATTAGTAAGAATGTCAGATGTCATGGGGGGAAGGTTGGAGAATGGGGTTGAGAGGGAAAGATAGATCAGCCATGATTGAATAGCAGAGTAGGCTCGATGGGCTGATTGCCCTTATTCTGCTCCTAGAAGTTATGAGCTTATAATACAGCCCCATTAAAGCTAACAGTTCAATAACAAGGACATTAGAGACAGATTAATCAAGGTAGTGGCACAGTGGTAGAGTTGCTGCCTTACAGCATCATATGCCCGGATTTGATCCTATGGCTGCTGTCTCTGCGAATTTTGTACGTTCTCCCTGGGACCACGTGGGTTTTCTCCTGGTGCTCCGGTTTCCTCCCACACTACAAGGAAATACAGGTTTGTAGGTTAATTGGCTTCTGTAAATTGCCAATGCTGGCAATCAAACACCCTTGACTTTCCCTAATTCCCATCTAGTGTGTAGGATCAATTGGTGGTCGGCACGGACTTGGTGGGCCAAAGGACATGTTTCCACACTGTGTATTTAAACTAAACTAATCTAAAGAGGTCCTTCTGCGGTTGTGCAGAGCCCTAGTGAGACCACACCTGGGGTATTGTGTGCAGTTTTGGTCCCCTGGTTTGAGGAAGGACATTCTTGCTATTGAGGGAGTGCAGCGTAGGTTCACCAGGTTAATTCCCGGGATGGCGGGACTGTCATCCGCTGAGAGAATGGAGCGGCTGGGCTTGTACACTCTGGAGTTTAGAAGGATGAGAGGATATCTCATTGAAACATATAAGATTGTTAAGGGTTAGGACACGCTAGAGGCAGGAAACATGTTCCCGGTGTTGGGGGAGTCCAGAACCAGGGGCCACAGAGTTTAAGAATAGGGAGTGGGCCATTTAGAACGGAGACGAGGAAACACTTTTTCTCACAGAGAGTGGTGAGTCTGTGGAATTCTCTGCCTCAGAGGCCGGTGGAGGCCGGTTCTCTGGATGCTTTGAAGAGAGAGCTAGATAGGGCTCTTAAAGATAGCGGAGTCAGGGGAAAATGGGGAGAAGGCAGGAACGGGGTACTGATTGTGGATGATCAGCCATGATCACATTGAATGGCGGTGCTGGCTTAAAGGGCCGAATGGCCTCTACTCCTGCACCTATTGTCTATTGTCTATTGTCTATCTACACTAAACTAATCTAAATTAAACAAAACTAAATTGAACTAATTAAACTACATTGAATTGAGCTGTGAGGCAGCAACTCTATCTCAGTGCCAGAAGTGAAGCCCATCTTCTGACATTGAATGAAAACAGTTCACTCAAAGGTCAGAGACAAACTCAATGATGCAAGACCACTGGATACACAAAGTACATCACTGAGTTTCACTTGGGTAGCTTCATAAGTGATAGGAGCAGAATTAGGCCATTTGGCCCATCAAGTCTACTGTTACTCCACTGTTCAATCATGGCTGATCAATCTTTCCCTCTCAACCCCATTCTCCTGCCTTCTCCCCTTAACCCTTGACACCCGCATAATCAAGAATGGCCTCCTCTGCCTTCTATGGCGATGAATTCCACAGATTCACCACTCTGTGTCTGAAGAAATTCCTCCTTGTCTCCTTCCTGAAGGAACATCCTTTAATTCTGAGGCTGTGGCCTCTGGTTCTAGACTCTCTCACTAGTGGAAACATCCTCTCCCTATCCAACTTACAACCCAGCGGTATAGAAACATAGAAACATAGAAAATAGGTGCAGGAGTAGGCCATTCGGCCCTTCGAGCCTGCACCGCCATTCAATATGACCATGGCTGATCATCCAACTCAGTATCCTGTACCTGCCTTCTCTCCATACCCCCTGATCCCTTTAGCCACAAGGGCCACATCTAACTCCCTCTTAAATATAGTCAATGAACTGTGGCCTCAACTACTTTCTGTGGCAGAGAATTCCACAGATTCACCACTCTCTGTGAAAAAAAAATTATCATCTCGGTCCTAAAAGACTTCCCCCTTATCCTTAAACTGTGACCCCTTGTTCTGGACTTCCCCAACATCGGGAACATGTATGAATATTGATGATAGACACAAAAAGCTGGAGTAACTCAGCGGGGCAGACAGCGTCTCTGGAGAGAAGAAATGGGTGACGTTTCAGGTCGAGACCCTTCTTCTAACTTCAAATAACCCTGGCATCCTCTCCCTCTCCCCCACACGAGTCATTATATAAGTTCAGCTGTCACCCTGTTGAGTTTCACTGTCTCTATAACTCGTTATCATTTTCCCCACAGCCAACAATGGACCTTTGTGGGCTCCACCTTTCTTTTTGCAAATCTTGCATTCATTTGGTCTACGTGACATCTGCAGCTCTCGTTTCCCTCATCCCTGACTCTCAGTCCGAAGAAGGGTCTCGACCCTGTAGATTTTCCGGTGGGCGGCGCGACTCTCGTCAGCAGCGGCCTCTGCAGTCTGTCCGCGTTTTATTATTTTCTGTCTGTGTTTTAATGTAGTTTTTTTGTTATTTTTTGTTGGGGTGTGTGTGGGGGGGGGGTGGGGGTGGGGTGGGAGGGGGGGGGAATCTTTTTTAAATCTCTCCCTGCACGGGAGACCCGACCTTTTCTCGTCGGATCTCCGTTGTCGTTGGGGCTGCAACGAGGAGCGGCCTCCAACAGGAGGAGACCGGGGACTCTGGTGCCGATGACTCACCTCACCGTCGCGGAGCTGGCCGAGTCCAGAGCGGGTGGAGCGGTGGTGGAGCGCTGCTGCTGCTGCGGCCCGACCTCCGGAGATTCGGAGGCTGCAACTGCAGGTCTGTGGACGGCGGCACCGGGAGCCCGCGGGTCCCTGGAGGGAGACCGCTTTTCGGGGCTCTCGCAACGGCGACTTCCCCCGCCCGAGTTGCGGGGTTGAAGAGCTCCTGGAGCGGGGCCTAACATCACTGCCCCGCGCGGCTTGGAATGGCCGCGGGACTCTGCGAGCGCACGCCGGGGGCTCTAACATCAAGAACCCGGTGTGCAACCTCGCATCACCCGGCGTGGCTTTAATGGCCACGGGACAATCGCCATCGCCAGCCGGGGGCTTTGACTTTGACTCTGACATCGGGGGGGGGGGGGGGGGGGGGGGGGGTGCAGTGGAGAGATAGGATAGGCTATTTGGCCTTCAATCACAGCAATGTGATGGATGTTTATGTAAATTATGTTGTGTCTTGGGTCTATTTGTTTGTAATGTATGGCTGCAGAAACGGCATTTCGTTTGGACCTCAAGGGGTCCAAATGACAATTAAATGTATCTTGTATCTTGTAGTGTCCCTCATACTGTGGCTTCACCCACAGGCTTATTAGGAAGCTCTCTCTCTCGCTCTTAGACTAGTGATGCATGCTGAGATGAAGTTACCTCTGCAGAGTTGCTAATAAAGGACTTTGCATTCTTATCACTTTGTGTGAATCTGATCTTTATTCAACATGGTGTCAGAAGTGGGATCATTCCACTAATTGCTTAGCACTCCTGACGGCACGTTCAGCCAGCCTATTTGGCGGAGGATATTCAGGGCTGCTGGTGACGTGGCGAAAACCCCAGCAAACTCTTTGAAGTTCTGGCTGGTAAATTGACTGCCGTTATCAGATCGCAATTGACAAGGAGCTCCATGGTCTGTGACGTGGCCTGCGAGTTTTAGAACTACCCCGTGAGAAGTGGGGCTACTAAGAAGATCGATGTCAAACCGACCGGAATACGAGTCGACAAGAACCAGGTATTGCTTGCCATGCCACTCAAACGTCACCTACTACTTTTCTCCAGAGATGCTGCCTGTCCCGCTGAGTTACTCCAGCTTTTTGTGTCGGTCTTCGGTTTAAACCAGCACCTGCAGTTCCTTCCTGCACACTGAGTTTTGATATTTTGTTCTGGATTTTGGGATCACATGAGTTAAATAGTCAGTGCAGACCTATAACCAATTATCCTGACATACAGCATGCAAATTAGTAATCACTGTGAGAGTTCAGTGGGCCATGAATCCTGATATTACTTAAAGCCTGCAACCAATCTTAGTTGCAAGATAGTCAGGCCACAGTTACAGGATAGTGTCTTGTTCCAGGGTCCCAGAGTCATCGAGCCATACAGAGTGGAAACAGGCCCTTCGGCCTACCGAGTCCACGCCGATCCCCGCATATTAACACTATCCGACACACACTAGGGATAATTTGGATTTATACCAAGCCAATTTACCTACAAACCTGTACGTCTTTGGAGTGTGGGAGGAAACCGAAGATCTTGGAGAAAACCCACGCAGGTCACGGGGAGAACGTACAAACTCCGTACAGACAGCACCCGTAGTCGGGATCGAACCCTGGACTCTGGCGCTGCAAGTGCTGTAAGGCAGCAACTCTACCACTATGCCACCCCAATGATAGAGTCATAGAGTATTACAGCATGGAAACAGGACCTTCGGCCCAACTTGTCAACATATCCCATTCACACCAGTCTCACCTACCTACGTTTGGCCCATATATCCCTCTAAACCTGTCCTAGCCATTTACCTGGCCAAATGTTTCTTAAACATTGCGATATTACCTGCCTCATAGAAACATAGAAACATAGAAATTAGGTGCAGGAGTAGGCCATTCGGCCCTTCGAGCCTGCACTGCCATTTAATATGATCATGGCTGATCATCCAACTCAGTATCCCGTACCTGCCTTCTCTCCATACCCCCTGATCCCCTTGGCCACAAGGGCCACATCTAACTCCCTCTTAAATATAGCCAATGAACTGACCTCAACTACCCTCTGTGGCAGAGAGTTCCAGAGATTCACCACTCTCTGTGTGAAAAAAGTTCTCCTCATCTCGGTTTTAAAGGATTTCCCCCTTATCCTTAAGCTGTGACCCCTTGTCCTGGACTTCCCCAACATCGGGAACAATCTTCCTGCAATCTATCTCTTCTGGCCATTAACAAACTGTGTTTACTTGAGTTGAGTTTAGTTTATTGTCACGTGTACCGAGGTGCATTGAAGTGCTTTCATTGTGTGCTAACCAGTCAGTGGAAAGACTATATATGATTACAATCGCCGTCCACTGTGTACAGCCACAGGATGAAGGGGTTAATGTTTAGTGCAAAATAAAGTCCAGTAATGTCAGATCAAAGATAATCCAAGGAGGTTGATAGTGGATCAGGACTGCTCTCTAGATGTTTGTAGGATGATAACAGCTGGGCAGAAACTGTTCCTGAATTTTCCAGGTGAGGCAGAGGTTCACCTGCACCACCTCCAGCCTCATCTATTGCATCCGCTGCTCTTGGTGTCAGCTGATCTACATCAGCGAGACCAAGCGCAGGCTTGGCGATCGCTTCACCCAACACCTCCGCTCGGTCCGCAATAACCAGCCTGATCTCCCGGTGGCTCAGCACTTCAACTCCCCCTCCCATTCCCAATCCGACCTTTCTGTCCTGGGCCTCCTCCATGGCCAGAGTGAGTCCCACCGCAAATTGGAGGAGCAGCGCCTCATATTTCGCTTGGGCAGTCTGCACCCCAGCGGTATGAACATTGACCTCTCCAATTTCAGGTAGTCCCCGCTTTCTCCCTCCTTCCCCTCCCCTTCCAGCTCTCTCACAGCCCACTGTCTCCGCCTCTTCCTATCTCCACCCCCCACATCAGTTTGAAGAAGGGTCTCGACCCGAAATGTCATATTTTCCTTCGCTCCGTAGATGCTGCCTCACCCAGTTTCTGAGTTTCTCCAGCATTTCTATCTACCTTCTGCAACTGGAGGTGTGCGAGTTTGCACGTCTGTACTGCTGGGGGCAAGGGAGAAGAGGGAGTGGCCGGGGTGAGACTGGTCCTTGATGATGCTGCTGGCCTTGCCGAGGCAGCGTGAGGTGTAGATGGAGTCAATGGAATGTCTGCGTGATGGTCCGGGCTGCGTCCACAATTCTCTGCGATTCATTGCGGCTTTGGATGGAGCTGTTCCCAAAAGAAGCATTTGGGAAACATTTGCACACTGAGGGTGGTGGGTGTGTGTGTAGAACAAGTTGTCAGAGGATGGTCACGGCAGCCACGGTGGCGCAGCGGTAGAGTTGCTGCCTTCCAAAGAATGCAGCGCCGGAGACCCGGGTTCGATCCCGACTACAGGTGCTCGCTGTACGGAGTTTGCACGTTCTCCCCGTGATCTGCGTGGGTTTTCTCCGAGATCTTCGGTTTCCTCCCACACTCCAGGTTTGTAGGTTAATTGGCTTGGTAAATGTAAAAATTGCCCCTAGTGGGTGCGGGATAGTGTCAATGTGCGGGGATCGCTGGTCGGCACAGACCAGGTGGGCCGAAGGGCCTGTTTCCGTGCTGTATCTCTAAACTAAAACTAAATTAAAGGAGGTGGGTGAGGCAGGAACCACAACAAGATTTAAAGACATTTGGACTGGTACATGAATAGGAAAAGTTTAGAGGGGTATGGGCCAATCACAGGCAGGTGGAGTATAGGTGGGCATTCTGGTTGGCATGGGCTAGTTGGGCCAAAGGGCCTGTTTCTGTGCTGGATCACCATCACTCTATGACCAGCAACCATGAAGTAGCTTCTCTATCTCTGACTAATTAATGTCATGATGGGAGGTAATTATTTGAGATCAATATGCCGCTCCCACATATACGTTACAGTCATGGATTTATACCGTAGAGAAACAGGCCCAACTTGCACACGCTGACCACTAGTCCCACCATGAGCTAGGTAGGGCTCTTAAAGATGTCCTCTGGTTCTGGATTCTCCTACCTTGGGTAAAAGACTCTGTGCATTCACCCTATATATTCCCCCTCATGATCGTATACACCTCTATAAGATCACCCTTCAACCCCATACAGTATTTCTGTGCATAGAGTCATACAGCATGGAAACAGGCCCTTCGGCCCAACTTGCCCCTGCCGTCCAATGTGGCCCATCCACACTAGTTCAACCTGCCTGCACTTGGCTCATATCCCTCTAAACATGTCCAATCCATGTACCTGTCTAATTGCTTCTTAAACATTGCAATAGCCCCAGCCTCAACTACCTCATTCTCTACACCCACCACCATCTGTGTGGAAAGGTAGCCCCTCAGATTCCTATAAAATCTTTCCCCTTCATGTTCCCGATGTTGGGGGAGACCAGAACCAGGGGCCTCAGTTGAAGATTAAGGAGTAAGCCATTTAGAACGGAGACGAGGAAACACTTTTTCTCACAGAGAGTGGTGAGTCTGTGGAATTCGAGGATGGTGGAGGTCAGTTCTCTGGATGCTTTCAAGAAAGAGCTAGATAGGGCTCTTAAAGATAGCGGAATCAGGGGATATGGGGGGAAGGCAGGAACGGGGTACTGATTGGGGATGATCACTGTGAATGGCGGTGCTGGCTCGAAGGGCCGAATGGCCTACTCCTGCACCTATAGTCTATTGTCTATTCACCATAAGATCATCTTTCAATCAATTCATTCAATTAGTCTTTCAGTCGGAGGCCTGGTTTCTGTGCTGTGTGACTAAGATTTCTACAACATAATATTTGATTATCAGGGACTTAAAGATAATGGGAATCAGGCAGGAAATTGAGGTCTATGTTAGATCGGGCATGAACACCATTAGTGTTTAGTTTTATATAGTTTAGAGATACAGCGCGGGGAACGGCCCTTTGACCCACCGAGTCCGCGCCGACCAGCGATCACCTCGTACTCGCACTGTCCTACACGCACTAGGGATCACTTACAATTTGTACCTAAGCTAATTAAATCAAGATTGAAGCAAGTTTATTGTCATGTGTCCCAGATAGGACAATGAAATTCTTGCTTTGCTTCAGCACAACAGAACATGGTAGGCATTGACTACAGAACAGATCAGTGTGTCCATATACCATTATATAAATATATACAAATCATAAACCGGTGTGTCTTTGGTGTGTGGGAGGGTGGCATGGTGGCGCAGCGGTAGAGTTGCTGTTTTATGGCCAGGACAAGGGGTCACAGCTTAAGGATAAAGGGGAAATCCTTTAAAACCGAGATGAGGAGAACTTTTTTCACGCAGAGAGTGGTGAATCTCTGGAACTCTCTGCCACAGACGGTAGTTGAGGCCAGTTCATTGGCTATATTTAAGAGGGAGTTAGATGCGTCCCTTGTGGCTAAGGGGATCAGGGGGTATGGAGAGAAGGCAGGTACGGGATACTGAGTTGGATGATCAGCCATGATCATATTGAATGGCGGTGCAGGCTCGAAGGGCCGAATGGCCTACTCCTGCACCTAATTTCTATGTTTCTATGATTAGAATATGCTCACATATTCATATCACCTCATTTTTTTTTTTCATCAGCGATTTGATTTAATTCAAGCGTTCAGAATTTCAAGCCTTTGCCAACATAATTTTACCATCATCCTGTTCTTCCTATGCAATCACTTAAACCAGTGCAATGGGCCCTCAGCTAGCGCCTGTCGCAATCGGCCTAATTCATCACATTAGCTTTCTGCAGCATATTATTAAGCAAGAAAACATTAATTTTGCAGTGAGATTGAATGAGGAAGTTTCATTTCTCTCTCTCCCTCTCTCTCTCTCTTGAAAGATGAGAAGAACAGAGAGGAAATAGGGTTAGGAGGGAGAGTTGGATGAGCCATGATTGAATGCTAGAGAAGGTTCGATGGGCCGAATGGCCTAACTCTGCCAGTTAAGCGCCATTGTCCCACTTGGCTATCATTCCGGCATTTGTGTTTAAGAAGGAACTGCAGATGCTGGAAAAATCGAAGGTAGACAAAAGTGCTGGAGGAACTCAGCGGGTGCAGCAGCATCTATGGAGTGAAGGAAATAGGCAACGTTTCGGGCCGAAACCCGAAGGGTTTCGGCCCGAAACGTTGCCTATTTCCTATAGTGGAGATTGTTCAACTCTTTGAGATTCAGATTCAGATTCAGATTCAGATTCAGATTCAGATTCAGATTCAGATTCAGATTCAATTTTAATTGTCATTGTCAGTGTACAGTACAGAGACAACGAAATGCATCTTTGCATGGAGCGAAGGAAATAGGCAACGTTTCGGGGCCGAAACCCTTCTTCAGATCTTTCCGGCATCATTGACTGTCGTATCAGGTCACCGAAAAATTTGCACGTGACGCAGCGTGACGACGTATTGGCGTGCGGTGTTTTTTCAAGAGTCGCACGTTTTTTTGTCGCCGCTGAATTTTGAAATGTTCAAAATCTTTTGGCGACACTGATATGATGCCGGCTCTCGCCAAGTGGGACAGGGCCTTATGAAAATACCCAATGACTTGGCCTCCACTGCCGTCACTGGCAATGAATTCCACAGATTCACCACCCTCTGACGAAATAAATTCCTCCTCATCTCCTTGCTAGAGGTACCTCCTTTTATCAGATGGATCAGCCATGATTGAATGGCGGGGTAGACTTGATGGGCTGAATGGCCTAATTCTGTTCCTATCACTTAAGGGCCTGTCCCACTTGCATGCGACTGCATGCGTTTGGCGCGACCAAACGGAAGTGGCGTTCGCTCTAAATTTGCGGTAAGTACGCGCTTATACACCTTGGAGGACTTACACAGTTCCCGCTGCACCAAAAAATCCCAGAATATCATAAAGGACATTTCCCACCCCGGACACTCCCTGTTTGAACTGTTGCCGTCAGGCAGACGGTACAGATCTACAAGGACAAGGACAAATAGACTAAAAAACAGTTTTTACCCCACTGCTATAAAAGCACTAAATGTAGCCGCCAAGGAACGCAGGGGCGATACAGACTAAGGGACTGTGGTAACTGTGAAATCGACAGAAGGATGGAGGGTTGGGTGTTTATGCGTGCTTTGTTCGTGATATTTATTTAGTTGTTTATCTTTTAATATTTTACCTTGTATGTATCGTTAGCTTTTAGAAATGTTTGAATGCTGCACTGACTGGCTGACATTTTAAATTTCGTTGTACATGGTTCATGTTACAATGACAATAAAGAAACTATTCTATTCTATTCTATTCTATTCTATTCTAAGTTCGCGTGTGACGTAATTTGTGTCATACTTACCAATCAGCTGGGCAGGAGGCGGGCCGACTGAATTTGGGCGTCGCACGGCGTCGGGCGGTGACGTCATCACGCAACGCCACGCTGGGCGGTGATGTCATCGTGCAACGCCACTCGCATATGCCCTCAATGAGCCTGCAGGCCGACAGGCCGTTGGCGCGTGGAATTTTCGGACAGAGCGGGATTTACAGCGCACCACGCGATGCCGGGACCAGCCCCGCACAACTCCACACGCCTCCGCGCTTCGAAGTGTCGCAGCCGTACGACTCAAGTGACCAGGACGGTAGCGCCAGACGCATGCAATCGCATGCTGGTGGGACAGGCCCTTTAGGAACATCAATGGCTTTTAAAATAAATGGACTGTTTGAAACCGTTTGATGAGCAATGCTTGGATATTATTTGTGCAGTTTTTAACATCTACAGTAATTCACAGCTTTGAAATAGACCTTTCGCCCTAATTGGAAGGGCATGGGGTTTGAATTAATGGATTAATATCCCGGAGGGTCAGACTATTGATCCAGAGAAATGAATTTAAATCGCACCGCTGGAATTTAATTCTTGAAGTAATTAACTAAAATTATAACACAAAAGCTTGTGTCAGTTATGATATGAAGTCTGAACTGAGGTGAAAGTCTCTTTAGTACCCTTCAAGCCATGAGTTTTGGGCAATAAGTTTAATTAGGTTTAATGTCACGTGTACCAAGGTAGAGTGAAAAGCTTTTGTTGCGTTCTAACCAGTCAGCGAAAAGACAATTTTCGCGGTGGAGCAGCGGTAGAGTTGCTGCCTCACAACGAATGCACCGCCGGAGACCCGGGTTCGATCCTGACTACGGGTGCTGTCTGTACGGAGTTTGTACGTTCTCCCCGTGACTTGCGTGGGTTTTCTCTGAGATCTTCGATTTTCTCCCACACTCCAAAGACGTACAGCTTTGTAGGTTAATTGGCTTGGTGTAAATGTATAAATTGTACCCAGTGTGTGTAGGATAGCGTTAAGGGCCTGTCCCACGTGCATGCGACCTGCATGCGGCAAGCGCGACCAAACCGGAAACGGGGGCCGCGCGGAGGTCGAGTCAGTGACGTGAAGTTCGAGCGAAGTTCGCGCATGACATACGGCGTCAAGACGCTGCGTACTGCGTGGAGACACTGCGTATGCCCGTCGAGGCGGTGCGTACGGTGTCGAGGCGGCTGCGGGTCGGCAGGCCGTTGCCGCATGAATTTTTTGAACACTGTCACTTTTTCGGAGCCCTGCGCGATGTCGGGACCAGATCCGCGCAACTCCATACGGCTCCGGCGATCAAAGTGGGACCGGCCCCGCGAGGCCGTACGGCTCAAGCGACCACGTTAGGTCGCGCTTGCCGCATGGAGTCGCATGCTGGTGGGACAGGCCCTTTAATGTGCGGGGATCGCTGGTCGGCGCGGACCCTGTCGGCTGAAGGGCCTGTTTCCGCGTTGCATATGTAAAACTCAAAACTAAAACAATACATGATTACAATCGAACCGTCCACAATGTACAGATACTTGATGAAAGGAATAATGTTTAGTGCAAGATAAAGTCCAGTCTAAGAGAGTCTGAGGGTCTCCTTTGAGACAGATAGTAGTTCAGGATTGCTCTCTAGTTGTGGGAAGGAATTGATTCATTGATTGATTAAGTCTTTTCATGACCACACAGCCAGGCAGGTGGAATTTGTTATGCCAATGCAGCACATAAAAAAAAAATACAAACATGACAATACTAAAGAACTTTAACATGAAAACATCCCCCCACTATGGTTCCCATTATGAGGGAAGGCACAAAGTCCAATCCCCGACCCTAGTTCCCCCATAGTCGGGCCCATTGAGGCCTCCACAGTTGCCTCTACAGAGGCCTGATGTTCCTGGCCGTTCTTGCCGGGTGATGTTGTTCCGGCGTCGGGAGAGTCCTCTCAGCGGCCTGGGAACCCTGGAACGGCCGCCTCCGTACTGGAGGCCGCGGCTTCCGGAGCCGACAAGGCCGCGCCGGATGGAGCTCCACAACTGGCGATCTCGTCGAGAGATTCCAGGCTCCCGATGGAAAGTTCAGCGCTGCCGCCCGCAGCCGCTCCACAGACCCGCAGCTCCGCAACGGACACAGCTCACCGCAGTTCCAGCTCAGCGACCCAGGCAAGGGACCGCCCGTCCCGCAATGGCGCTCCAGCGCTGCACCGCCGTCCTCTGATGCCGATGCCGCCGATGCCGAGGTTCTGGGCGGTCCCCTCAGGAAACGCCGCTCCAGGCCCGCTGTTAGGCCGCGAGGACGAGTCAAGAGTGCAGCCGGAGAAAAGCTGCATCTCCGGCCAGGTGGGGACCCTGAAAATTAGTTTCCCCCCCCCCTCCCCCCCTCCCCCACACACAAAAATAAAGCTAGAACTCCTAAAACAAAACACTAAACTAACTAAAAATAAGAAAAAAAGATGAAAGGACAGGACAGCTGCTGGCTGGGCAACTGTACACAAGACAGCGCCCCCTCCGAATGTATACAAAGATGAATTTCACCATACCTC
This sequence comes from Leucoraja erinaceus, assembly GCF_028641065.1. Lineage (NCBI taxonomy): Eukaryota > Metazoa > Chordata > Chondrichthyes > Rajiformes > Rajidae > Leucoraja > Leucoraja erinaceus. The sequence continues at coordinate 188,433 of NW_026575440.1, forward strand.
AGTACATGTGACAAATAAAAGTGCCATTGATTGAACCATTGACGTGAAACAAGGAGCCAATAATGATTGGATAACATGAGCCCGATGGGCTGAATTGCCTATTGCCACTCACTGGTGACTTCTGCCCACACCCCCGTGAACAAGTCAATGAAATTATTGCTCAAAATGATCCCAGGAATGTGCAGGTTAACACATGATGAGCGCTTGACGGTACTGGGCCTGTACTCGCTGGAGTTTAGAAGAATGAGGGAGGGGGGGCCTCATTGAAACTTACCGAATAGTGACAGAGCAGATGTGGAGAGGATGTTTCCCACTTAGGACCAGAGGTCACAGCCTCAGAGTTAAAGGACGTTCCTTTATAAAGGGGATGAGGAGGAATTTATTTAGTCAGAGGGCGTGGAATTGTGGAATTCATTGTTCCTCCCTAAGCTAAATCAGATCTGACATATGATGAAAGAATGGGTCGACTGGGCTTGTGTTCACTGGAGTTTAGAAGGATGAGAGGACACCATAGATATATATAAAATTCTTAAAGGATTGGACAGGCTAGATGCAGGAAAAATGTTCCCCATGTTGGGCGGCACGCACACCCCCATCCACATTAACGGGACGGAGGTGGAACGTGTTTCTAGCTTCAGGTTCCTGGGAGTCAACATCTCCGATGACCTCTCTTGGACCCACAATACCTCTACTCTGATCAAGAAGGCTCAGCAGCGTCTCTTCTTCCTGAGGAGACTGAAGAAGGTCCATCTGTCTCCTCAGATCCTGGTGAACTTCTACCGCTGCACCATCGAGATCATCCTTACCAACTGTATCACAGTATGGTATGGCAACTGCTCTGTCTCCGACCGGAAGGCATTGCAGAGGATGGTGAAAATTGCCCAACACATCACCGGTTCCTCGCTCCCCTCCATTGAGTCTGTCCAAAGCAAGCGCTGTCTGCGGAGGGCGCTCAGCATCGCCAAGGACTGCTCTCACCCCAACCATGGACTGTTTACCCTCCTACCATTCGGGAGGCGCTACAGGTCTCTCCGTTGCTGAACCAGCAGGTCGAGGAACAGCTTCTTCCCGGCGGCTGTCACTCTACTCAACAACGTACCTCGGTGACTGCCAATCACCACCCCCCCCCCGGACACTTATTATTATTTATTCAAATCGTTTGCTATGTTGCTCTTCCAGGGAGATGCTAAATGCATTTTGTTGTCTCTGTACTGTACACTGACAATGACAATGACAATTGAATCTGAATCTGAATCGGAGTCCAGAACCAGGGGTCACAGTTTAAGTATAAGGGGTAGGTCATTTAGGACTGAGATGAGGAAAAACATTTTCACCTAGAGAGTTGTGAATCTGTGGAATTCTCTGCCACAGAAGGCAGTGGAGGCCAATTCACTGGATGTTTTCAAGAGAGAGTTAGATTTAGCTGTTCGGGCTCAAGGAATCAAGGGCTATGGGGGAAAAAGCAGGAACGGGATACTGATTTTAGATGATCAGCCATGATCATATTGAACGGCGGTGCTGGCTCGAAGGGCCGAATGGCCTACTGCTGCACCTATTTTTCTGTCTTTCCATGACCCGATTGCTTGTGAGATGATGCCTCACGGTAAGTAATGCATATTGAAGAACAAAGCAAACAATCTCAGTCGAGAAAATGTAAAATCATTGCCAAGGATGCTGAGTAGTTTTAATGCCAACATTTCATTCCAATTTACAACATAAAATGAAGAAGACATCTATACAATTGATCCTCGCAGAACAAATTTCGCTTTGCCTGTATTTCTAATATTTATTTCCACCATGAGTTTCCTTTCCCGCTCTCGGCTAATAATTGGATGTTTTATGGGCAAATAAATGAGGAACAAGAGCTCTGCAAAGACAGCTTTTTGAAGAGGGAATGAAATTCTTAAGGGGAGAACTTAATTCAAGTGATCCATCAAGCCACACTCAGGTTTATTTATGTCGGTATTCCAGGTGTAAAAGCAACCGCTGGGTACTTAAGATGAAACCATTTACATCGTGTAACGTCAGCAGCTTCAGTCATTCTTAAAATAATTAAATAAAATGGCCGGTTGCACTCAAGTCTGTAAACTAATTAAAGGGATTAGAGATACAGCATGCAAACAGACTCTCCTGCCCACTGAGTCCATGCCGGCCATCGATTACCCATTCACACTATGTGTAGGAAGGAGCTGTGGATGCTACATAGATATATAGACAGTAGGTGCAGGAGTAGGCCATTCGGCCCCTCGAGCCAGCACCACTATTCAATGTGATAGACCATAGACCATAGACAGTAGGTGCAACAGTAGGCCATTCAGCCCCTCAAGCCAGCACCGTTATTCAATGTGATAGACCATAGACCATAGACAATAGGTGCAGGAGTAGGCCATTCAGCCCCTCGAGCCAGCACCGCCATTCAATGTGATCATGGCTGATCATCCCCAATCACTACCCCGTTCCTGCCTTCTCCCCTTACCCTCTGACTCCGCTATCTTTAAGAGCACTTTCTAACTCTCCCTTGAAAGCATCCAGAGAATTGGCCTCCACTGCCTTCTGGGGTAGAGAATTCCACAAATTCACAACTCTGTGGGCGAAAACGTTTTCCCTCATCTCCGTTCTAAATGGCTTACCTCCTTATTTCGGGTCAAGACCCTTCTTCAGACATAGTTTAGTTTTGTTTAGTTTGGAGATACAGCATAGAAACAGGCCCTTCGGCCCACCGGATCCGTGCTGAGCAGCGGTCCCCTCACATTCAAACTACCCCACACCCACTAGGGACAATTTTCAAGTTTACCAAGCCAATTAACCTAAATACCTGTTCTTATGCCCCCTTCGGTCGTGGCTGACCTGACCAATGTTGGAGGACGCCTGTGCGTGACTTTGTTTAACGTGGGGAGACTGGTGCACAGACAGCCACCCCACGTGGGGTCCTTGACAGATCTGGGTCAGGATCCAGTGGCATGGAGTCCAAGACGACCGGAGACCCTTTTCTGCCGCAGCCTTCATCCGCCTTCCCAGCCGTTGTGACGCTCCACTAAGGTCAGCCATCGTCCTCCGCCTGTTCCACCGTTGAGGTCTTGGTTGGATTGGCTCTTTGTCAGAGACCTCCCCCTCGACCTTACTGCCATGGGTGGCCCTACCAGGAGCGTAGCTCCAGACGGCATCGCTCTCAGGATCTCAGGTCCACACGAGCTTCTCCACCACGACAAGGTGACAATCCACGGAGAAGAGACACGAACCCGTACGTCTTTGGAGTGTGGGAGGAAACCGAAGATCTCGGAGAAAACCCAAGCAGGTCACGGGGAGAAACGTACAAACTCCGCACAGACAGCATCCGTAGTCGGCATCGAACCCGGGTCTCCGGCGCTGCATTCGCTGTAAGGCAGCGACTCTACCGCTGCGCCACCGTGACGGCCCGGGTTCTGGGTTGTGAAGCTTGAGGATCAAATGGCGAATTGTGAAGCCAGAGGAAGGAATGCAGGTAGAGGGGGAGGGGGGGGGGGGGGGGGTGGGGGGAAAAAAACCGATGCAAGGTCAGGCAGGATTCAGGAGAGGGGTGAGGGGGGGAGGGAGGGGTGGGGGAGGAAGTGGGGATAGGGGTCTTAGGGCAGAAAGGGGAGAGGGTGTTATATGCGGCAAGGTGGTAGAGCTGATGCCTCACATCGCCAGAGACCCCGGTTCAATCCTAACCACAGAGACTTCTCCGCACGGAGTTTGCACGTTCTCCCCGTGACCTGCGTGGGTTTTCTCCGAGATCTCCAGTTTCCTCCCACACTCTAAAGACGTACAGGTTTGTAGGTTCATTGGCTTGGTATGGTTGTGTAAGTATAAACATTGTCCCTAGTGTGTGTAGGGTAGTGTTAATGTGCGGGGATCGCTGGACTGCAGGGACTCAGTGTGCCAAAGGGCCAGTTCCCGCACTCTATTTCTAAGCTAAGCTAACATACTGTGTTACAGAAGATGCAATCCACATTTTAATCTGATCCATGACTTCATAAAGAATTATCAATTTCAGGGAATGATTTTCAACACATAAATATTTCAGACATGGCTCGTGCAGTCTGTATTTTCCAATCTGCTCGATCTATTGTTCATGAGTTTCAATTGATTGTAGATATTGATTTTAAGGCATATCTGATCTTTTTGGTCATCATGTTAAACAAAGCATTTTCACTGTATCTCAATACATGTTCATAGGTTCATCGGTTCAAAAGTGATAGGAGCAGAATTAGGCCATTCGGCCCATCAAGTCTACTCCGCCATTCAATCATGGCTGATCTATCTCTCCCTCCTAATCCCATTCTCCTGCCTTCTCACCATAACCCCTGACACCCCCTACGAATCAACAATCTATCTATCTTGGTCATTTTTGACATTTACCAGGCCAATTAAACCCACAAACCTGTACGTCTGGAGTGTGGGAGGAAATCGAAGATCTCGGAGAAAACCCACGCAGGTCACGGGGAGAAGGCACAAACTCCGTACAGACAGCACCCGTAGTTGGGATCGAACCCAGGTCTCCGGAGCTGCATTCGGTGTAAAGCAGCAACTCTAACGCTGCGCCACCGTGCCCGCCTTTTACATGCAGAAGTGTCCACGTGGCGGGGCTTGGAAACTGGAAGTATCCCGAGCTAATTCCGCCATCACCATCATCTACAGCGACCAGTGATTGCTCCCACTGACGGTCGCCGGAAGCTCGCGTACGTTTAGAGAGATAGAGAGAGTACAGAGGTGATTTACTAGAATGTTGCCTGGGTTTCAGCACCTAAGTTACATAGAAAGGTTGAACAAGATAGGTCTTTATTCTTTGGAGCGCAGAAGGTTAAGGGGGGACTTGATAGAGGTCTTTAAAATGATGAGAGGGATAGACAGAGTTGATGTGGACAAGCTTTTTTCCATTGAGAGTAGGGAAGATTCAAACAAGAGGACATGATTGGAGAATTAAGGGACAGAAGTTTAGGGCTAACATGAGGGGGAACTTCTTTACTCAGAGAGTGGTGGCTGTGTGGAATGAGCTTCCAGTGGAAGTGGTGGAGGCAGGTTCGATTTTATCATTTAAAAATAAATTGGATAGGTATATGGAGGGGAAAGGAATGGAGGATTATGGTATGAGTGCAGGCAGGTGGGACTAAGGGAAAAAAGTTGTTCGGCACGGGCTTGTAGGGCCGAGATGGCCTGTTTCCGTGCTGTAATTGTTATATGGTTATATGGTTATATGGTTATATCATTTAAAAATAAATTGGATAGATATATGGACGGGAAAGGAATGGAGGGTTATGGTCTGAGTGCAGGTAGATGGGACTAGGTGAGAGTAAGTGTTCGGCACGGACTAGAAGGGCCGAGATGGCCTGTTTCCGTGCTGTAATTGTTATATGGTTATATGGTTTTCAGGATGGACGATGGCAGCGACTTCAACATTTGAAACATGGAAGATGGACACGAAAGATGAAGACAGTACACGTGACAATAAACTAAACCGAATTCCTCGTAAATCTTCCCCGCGAAGCGTCTCGATAATCCAAGTGAAAATAATGCCCCGGGACATGGCTTTCCCTTGAAAACGCAACCCCTCGCAACATTCTTTTTTTTAAATCATCTCGATTAAACAAATGTTAGTTCATTTAAGCATGAATGCATTTTATGGATATTTCGTTAAGCCTACTTTAAAATAGGAGCAATTGATCATTCGGAGGACGGCACTGGATCACAATTTATTGCCCAGCCCGTGCAATTGTTTCCATTTTAAGAAAACTTGCAAAAACAATCCTTCAATACCCATAAATTAGTCACCAGAAATGGCTCAATATATATATCACCACTGCAGAATTCCTCATCTGACTTACCCTCCACACGCCTTTCTCTCAGGCAGTTTAGTATTAGTTTAGAGATGCAGCGTGGAAACAGGTCCTTCTGCCCACCGAGTCCACACAGACCAGCGATCCCCGCACACTAACAACATCCGACACCCCTTATTATCCTTCATCATTGCTGCTTTTTTTGTATATCCCTCATTCATTGTTCTTTATCTCACTACATCACCGTTATTCTACATCTCTCTACATCAGTTGAGAAGGATGAGGGGGAATCTTATAGAAACATATAAAATTATAAAAGGACTGGACAAGCTAGATGCAGGAAAAATGTTCCCAATGTTGGGCGAGTCCAGAACCAGGGGCCACAGTCTATGAATAAAGGGGAGGCCATTTAAGACTGAGGTGAGAAAAAATCTTTTCACCCAGAGATTTGTGAATTTGTGGAATTCCCTGCCACAGAGGGCAGTGGAGGCCAAGTCACTGGATGGATTTAAGAGAGAGTTAGATAGAGCTGTAGGGGCTAGTGGAGTCAAGGGATATGGGGAGAAGGCAGGCATGGGTTATTGATTGGGGACGATCAGCCATGATCACAAAGAATGGTGGTGCTGGCTCGAAGGGCCGAATGGCCTCCTCCTGTACCTATTTTCTATGTTTCTATGTTGCTATGGGTCTATGTTATATATCTCTTGTTTCCCTTATCCCCTAACTAGCCTGAAGAAGGGTCTTCGACCCGAAACATCACCCATTCCTTCAGTCAAAGTCAAATTTATTTGTCACTTGCACCAACTAAGGTACGGTGAAATGAATTTTCACCGTACCTTAGCAGGTAGCAGGTACAGGATACTAAGTTGGATGATCAGCCATGATCATATTGAATGGCGGTACAGGCTCGAAGGGCTGAATGGCCTACTCCTGCACCTATTTTCTATGTTTCTATTAATTTGCCAGCAGCCACACATTTGAAAAAAAGAACACACAACACAACACACATCATCACAGCATTCTTCACTGGTGGAAGGCAACAAAGTTCAGTCATTCATAGAAACATAGAAACATAGAAATTAGGTGCAGGAGTAGAGGCCATTCGACCCTTCGAGCCTGCACCGCCATTCAATATGATCATGGCTGATCATCCAACTCAGTATCCCGTACCTGCCTTCTCTCCATTCCCCCTGATCCCCTTAGCCACAAGGGCCACATCTAATTCCCTCTTAAATATAGCCATTGAACTGGCCTCAACTACCCTCTGTGGCAGAGAGTTCCAGAGATTCACCACTCTCTGTGTGAAAAAAAGTTCTTCTCATCGCGGTTTTAAAGGATTTCCCCCTTATCCTTAAGCTGTGACCCCTTGTCCTGGACGTCCCCAACATCGGGAACAATCTTCCTGCATCTAGCCTGTCCAACCCCTTAAGAATTTTGTAAGTTTCTATAAGATCCCCTCTCAATCTCCTAAATTCTAGAGAGTATAAACCAAGTCTATCCAGTCTTTCTTCATAAGACTGTCCTGACATCCCAGGAATCAGTCTGGTGAACCTTCTCTCCAGAGATGCTGTCTGTCCCACTGAGTTACTGCAGCTTTTTGCATCAACCTTCAGCACTATCCTACACATGAGGGAGAATTTACAATCTTTACCAAAGCCAGTTAAATGACAAACCTGCGCATCTCTGGTGTGTGGGAGGAAGCCGGAGCACCCCGAGAAAGCCCACGTGGTCACAGGGAGAACATACCAACTCCATACAGACAGCACCCGTAGTCAGGATCGAGGCGGGTCACTGGCGCTCTAAGGCAGTAACTGCGGGACGTCCTCAGCGGCGTGGACACAGAGTCGGCCCCCTCCTACCGGAGTCGGCGGCTTCCAAATTCTGCAGGCCGCGCTGGGTGGAGACTGCCGCTGGAGACCCTCTACAAGGCGCCCCAAGACTCCACGATGTTGTTCAGCGCCGCTCGCGTTGCATGCTCTCCGCACCAGAGCTCCACGATGTTGGAGCAACGGCCCAACGCTCCGGAGCTCCAATGGCGACCCAGGTAGGTATCGCCCGCTCCGCGGTGACTCCAGCGCTGCGCCGCCGCTGTAGCAGCCCTGATCCAGTTCCCGGTCCCCGGCAGGAAAGGCCGCTCCGATCCAGCTGGTTGGCCGCGAGGTGGGGGGCGAGGACGCGACTCGGAGAAATAGTCACGTCCCCGCCAGGAAGAGACTGGGAAACGGTTTCCCCCCTTACCCTGCCCCCCTCCCCCACATAGAAAAGTAAAAGTTCCCCCCAACACAAGACTTTGGACTAACTAAAAATAATAAAAAAGACAGAAATAACAGACAGGCTGTAGGTAGAGGCTGCTGCCAGTGCAACGCCAGTCTTGGAGGGGAGGATGCTCCTCAAACTGTGGAGCATCCTGGACAATACATCTCCACCCCCTCCATGACACACTGGTCAACCTGAGGAGCACCTTCAGCAACAGACTGGTTCCACCAAGATGCAGCACAGAACGCCACAGGAGATCCTTCTTCCCTGTGGCTACCAAGCTGTGCAAATCCTCCCTTTTCTGTCGTGGGGTAGAGTGAGACTGAGACTGAATCCCCCCTCCCCCCCCCCCCCCCCCCCCCCCCCTCCCCCCCCCCCCCACCCCCCCCCAATCTTTGCACATCTCCAATCCTTTCCACTCGGGACTCTATATTCATGTTTCATGTATCTTGTGTTTTATGACCAGAGCCCAGATTTTGCCATGGGCCATGTGCCTTCTTATGATGATTTCACCAAGATAACGCCTTTTTCAGGATTGAGTGCCTAAATCAGCTTTGCCGGACACAACGCCGAACAGCCGAGAAGCAGAACGGACACGAAGCAGAAAAGCCGCCGAACGGACATGACTTCCCCGGTGACGGGATTGGTCTGCCACCTTGTCAGTCACCGACAAAAGTCAGCGATTGGTCCAGAGTCGACACCTGAGTCCATTCGGCGTTGTATCCTTTCGGCGCCGTGCCCGCTCGGTATCTTGGCTCCGGCATCTCGTCCTCCGTCGTCCTATCCGCACACGTCAATATTAAGTTATTAATGTGTTAACATAGTACGAGGGGTAATATTTTCACACAGAGGGTGGTGGGTGTATGGAACGAGCTGCCAGAGGAGGTAGTTAAGGCTGGGACTATCCCATCGTTTAAGATGCAGTTAGACAGGTACATGGATAGGACAGGTTTGGAGGGGCATGGACCAAGCGCAGGCAGGTGGGACTGAGGTAGATGGGACATTGTTGACCAGTGTGGGCAAGATGGGTCAAAGGGCCTGTTTCTATGCTGTATCACTCTATGATTATTATCCTTGAAAGATGTCTTGCACGGTGGGGCAGCGCTAGAGCTACTGCCTTGCAGCGCCAGAGATCCTGGTTCAATCCTGACTGGGGTGTTTGTCTGTACGGAGTTTGCACCTTCTCCAGGTGACCCACGTGGGTTTTCTCCTGGTGCTCCGGTCTCCTCCCACACTCCAAAGACGTGCAGGGATTGTAGGTTAATTGGCTCGGTATAAATATAAATTGTCCCTGGCGTATGTGGGATCGTGTTATTGTGCGGGGGATTGGATGGTCGGCACGGACTCGGTGGGCCGAAGGGTCTGTTTCCGTGCTGTATCTGCAAACTAAAATCAAATAATTCCTTTTCCACACAGGAATATTGACCAAGAGTGCTGTTGTATTATAGTCGGCCATTGCTTTTGGTCTCGCCATAACTGTATTAATTTGACAAGACTGTATTTTTGCAGCTTTGCTTATTAACCATATAACCATATAACAATTACAGCACGGAAACAGGCCATCTCAGCCCTTCTAGTCCATGCCGAACACGTATTCTCCCCTAGTCCCATCTCCTGCGCTCAGACCATAACCTTCCATACCTTTCCCGTCCATATAACTATCCAATTTATTTTTAAATGATAAAAACGAACCTGCCTCCACCACCTTCACTGGAAGCTCATTCCACACAGCCACCACTCTCTGAGTAATGAAGTTCCCCCTCATGTTACCCCTAAACTTCTGTCCCTTAATTTTCAAGTCATGTCCCCTTGTTTGAATCTTCCCTACTCTCAGTGGGAAAAGCTTATCCACGTCAACTCTGTCTATCCCTCTCATCATTTTAAAGACCTCTGTATTTATTCCTGTATTTTTCCCGACTTTGGGGAGCTTACAATGAGTCTGAAGAAGGGTCTCGACCAGAGATGCTGCCTGGCCTGCTGCGTTACTCCAGTACTTTTTTCCCTTGTTGATGCGCTTCTGATTGCCTTGTCCAAGAGGTCCGGCCACAAAACTGACACAAGCCAATACTTTGGCAACCACGTTCTCACCATAATGACCGACATCGGATCAAAGAGGACTCAAATTATTCATCTGATGATGTGTATAAAATCATGAGAGGCGGATAGGGTGGTCTAAAAGGCTTTCGCCACTTTGGCCTTCATCGGTCTGAAGAAGGGTCTCAACCCGAAACGTCACCCATTCCTTCCATTCACAGATGCTGCCTGTCCAGCTGAGTTACACCAGCTTTTTGTGTCTTATCTTCAGTGTAAACCAGCATCTGCAGTTCTTTCCTGCATCATCAGTCCAGTTTAGTTGGAAGGTCATGTTGCAGTTGTATAAGATGTTGGTGAAGCCACATGTAGAGCATTGCGTTCAGTTCTGGGCAGCATGTTATTGGAAAGATGCTCTCAAGAGAAGATTTACCAGGGATGTTGCCAGGACTAGAGGGTGTGAGCTATAGGGAGAGGTTGAGTAGGTTGGGACTCTATTCCTTGGAGCGCAGGTGGATGAGTGGTGATCTTATATAGTCTATGGGATCATGAGAGGAATAGATCAGGTAGATGCACAGAGTCTCATGCCCAGAGTCGGGGAATCGAGGACCAGAGGACATGGGTTCAAGGTGAAGGGGAAGAGATTTAACAGGACATGGTAAATGGTAGGGAATTGAAGAATGCAGGTGAACAGAGGGATCTGGGAATAACTGTGCACAGTTCCCTGAAAGTGGAATCTCATGTAGATAGGGTGGTAAAGAAAGCTTTTAGTGTGCTGGCCTTTATAAATCAGAACATTGAGTATAGAAGTTGGGATGTAATGTTAAAATTGTACAAGGCATTGTTGAGGCCTATTCTGGAGTATGGAGCACAATTTTGGTCGCCTAATTATAGGAAGGATGTCAACAAAATAGAGAGAGTACAGAGGAGATTTACTAGAATGTTGCCTGGGTTTCAGCAACTAAGTTACAGAGAAAGGTTGAACAAGTTAGGGCTTTATTCTTTGGAGCGCAGAAGGTTAAGGGGGGAATTGATAGAGGTCTTTAAAATGATGAGAGGGATAGACAGAGTTGACGTGGATAAGCTTTTCCCACTGAGAGGAGGGAAGATGCAAACAAGGGGACATGACTTGAGAATTAAGGGACAGAAGTTTAGGGGTAACATGAGGGGGAACTTCTTTACTGAGAGAGTGGTGGCTGTGTGGAATGAGCTTCCAGTGAAGGTGGTGGAGGCAGGTTCGTTTTTATCATTTAAAAATAAATTGGATAGTTATATGGACGGGAAAGGGATGAAGGGTTATGGTCTGAGCGCAGGTATATGGGACTAGGGGAGATTATGTGTTCGGCACGGACTAGAAGGGTCGAGATGGCCTGTTTCCTTGCTGTAATTGTTATATGGTTATATGTTATATGGTTAACCTGAAGGGTAACTTTTTCATGCATAGGGTGGTGGGTGTATGGAAGATAGAAATACAGAAACATAGAAAATAGGTGCAGGAGTAGGCCATTCGGCCCTTCGAGCCTGCACCGCCATTCAATATGATCATGGCTGATCATCCAACTCAGTATCCTGTACCTGCCTTCTCTCCATACCCCCTGATCCATTTAGCCCCAAGGGCCACATCTAACTCCCTCTTAAATATAGCCAATTAACTGGCGTCAACTACCTTCTGCGGCAGAGAGTTCCAGAGATTCACCACTCTCTGTGTAAAAGAGAGGTAGTTGAGGCAGGGACTATCCCAATGTTTATGGTACATAGATAGGACAGGTTTGGACCAAACGCAGGAAGGTGGGACTAATGTAACTGGTACCTGTTGGCTATTGTGTGAGCAAGTTGGGCCGAAGGGCCTGTTTCCACACTATATCACTCTATGACTCTGTGACTTTAGGGTTGAGGAGGTGAATGTAGTTGGGAAACCAAAGGCACAAAAAAGGGGCTGTGGGATAAACCTTGCGAGCAGTAAAGTCAGACAAAGACACCGTTGACCAGAACCCATCTATCACTTGTATGAACCAAAGTAGATAGGGAGTGAGTGATGCCTCTGCTTGACAATCTTAAAGTGCAGACCAAGGCAGCCATACACATGCATAAATCTTTACCCTTTGTGCCTGAGGCAAATAGATGAAATGGTTTGTTAATTCATCACCCCACAAGACATTGGACAACTCAGTATTGATGCAGTAAAACTCTACGCGGACAACTTCATCTTCCTTCAAATAACTGAGTTTGCAAAAGGAAACTAACCCCAACGCAACTCCCAACCACCTTCAGGAAGATAGACACAAAGATGATGGAGTAAAGGGCCTCTGTCCCACCACCATGCAACCGCATGCATTTGGCGCGACCAAACGGAAGCGGACTTCGTGCTAAGTTTGCGGTAGGTATGCGCTAAGTACGCGGTAAGTTCGTCCAAAGTTCGCGCGTGACATAATTTACGTCATACTGACCAATCAGCTGGGCAGGAGGCGGGTCGACTGAATTTGGACGTCGCACGGCGTCGGGCGGTGACGCCATCATACGACGGCACGCCAGGCGGTGAGGTCATCGCGCAACGCCACGTGCTAGGCGAACGGCGTCAAGACGCTGAGTACGCCCTCAATGCGCCTGCGGGCCAACAGGCCGTTGGCGCGCTGAATTTTCGAACAGTGCGGGATTTTCGGAGCTCTGCGCGATGTCGGGACCAGCCCCTCACACCGCCAAACGCCTCTGCGCTTGGAAGTGGGACCGGCCCCGCGAGGCCGTACGCCTCAAGCGACCATGTTTGGTCGCGCTAGACGCATGCAATCGCATGCTGGTGGGACCGGCCCTTAACTCAGTGGGACAGGCAGCATCTCTGGAGGGAAGGAATGGGCGACATTTAGGGTCGAGACCCTTCCTCTGACTGAGAGTCAGTGGGGAGTCGGGGACTCGGAGATAGGGAAGGGTAAGGTGTGAAAAACGAGGCACCCCTCTGACACTCCCTGAAAGTTGTGAGTGTGGAATTCTCTGCCTCAGAGGGCGGTGGAGGCCGGTTCGTTGTATACATTCAAGAAAGAGCTAGATAGAGCTCTTAAAAATAGCGGAGTCAGGGGATATGGGGAGAAGGCAGGAACGGGGTACTGATTGGGGATGATCAGCCATGATCACATTGAATGGATCACGGTGCTGGATCGAAGGGCCGAATGGCCTACTCCTGCATCTATTGTCGATTGTCTATTGTCGAAAGGAGGCAAAGTTCAAGAATAGATCATTGTTAGCTGGGGGAAGGTGACAACGAGGCATTTAAGGATTTAAGTCAGACTGGTCGGAGAACTTGGATGGGGGAAGAGTGGAGAGAGAGGGAAAGCAAGGGTTGCTTGATGTTAGAGAAGTCAACATTCATACCGCTTGTAAGCTGCAATCTGTAGAAGGATCACAAGTGATGGGAATAGAATTAGGCCATTCGGCCCATCAAGTCTACTCCGCCATTCAATCATGGCTGATCTATCTCTCCCTCCTAACCCCATTCTCCTGCCTTCTCCCCATAACCTCTGACACCTGGGGGCATGAACATCGAATTCTCCCAATTTTGTTAGTCCTTGCTGTCTCCTCCCCTTCCTCAGCCCCCCTGCTGTCTCCTCCCATCCCCCAGCCTTCTGGCTACTCCTCCTTTTCCCTTTCTTGTCCCCGCCCACCCCCGCCCCCGATCAGTCTGAAGAAGGGTTTCGGCCCGAAACGTTGCCTATTTCCTTCGCTCCATAGATGCTGCTGCACCCGCTGAGTTTCTCCAGCTTTTTTGTGTAACCTTCGATTCTCCAGCATCTGCAGTTCCCTCTTAAACACCTCTGACACCTGCATCTACAGTCCCTTCCTTCACCTTCACCTTCAGGGGGAGGTGATGAATGCTTGTGACATGGACTGCCCGTGAGATCTCTTGTTCAGTCAGTCGATCGCCTTGTACAATGTTCTTTTAATTTACATTTGTCCTCATCTCTTTGTATCTGTTGTGCTGTAGCATTGATATTGGAGTCCTTTGAAAGCAGCGGTTGCAGGTGGATAGGGTGGTCATAAAGGCTTTTGCCACTTTGGCCTTCATCGGTCTGAAGAAAGGTCTCGACCTGAAACGTCACCCATTCCTTCTATTCAGAGATGCTGCCTGACCCGCTGAGTTACTCCAGCTTTTTGTGTCCTATCTTCAGTGTAAACCAGCATCTGCAGTTCTTTCCTGCATCATCAGTCCAGTTTAGTTGGAGGATCATGTTGCAGTTGTATAAGACGTTGGTGAGGCCACATGTAGAGCAATGCGTTCAGTTCTGGGCAACATGTTAGAGGAAAGATATTGCCAAGAGAAGATTTACGAGGATGTTGCCAGGACTAGAGGGTGTGAGCTACAGGGAGAGGTTGAGCAGGCTGGGACTCTATTCCTTGGAGCGCAGGAGGATGAGGGGAGATCTTATAGAGGTGTATAAAATCATGAGAGGAATAGATTGGGTAGATGCACAGAGTCTCTTGCCCAGAGTAGGGGAATCAAGGACCAGAGGACACTGGTTTAAAGTGAAGGGGAAAATAGGAATCTGAGGGGTGACATTTTCACACAGAGGGTGGTGGGTGTATGGAACGAGTTGCCAGGGGAGGTAGTTGAGGCTGGGACGAACCCAACATTTAAGCAGCAGTTAGACAGGTACATGGATAGGATAGGTTTGGAGGGATATGGACCAAATGCAGGCAGGTGGGACTAGTGTAGCTGGGACATGTTGGCCATTGTGGGCAGTTGGGCTGAAGGGATTGTCTTCACACTGTATTACTCTATGACTGGGTGATTCGATGACCATGTTGCGGGCAGCACTTTCTGTTTGCGCTTACTTAGCTCGAGGATATCCATTTTAAGGCAAGAGAAGGAAGAATTTCTTCTCTCAAGGAGTTACGAGTCTTTGAGGTTCTGTACTTCACAGAACTGGGGAGGATTGAAAGCCAAATTGCCGGAGGAACTCAATCTGAAGAAGGGCTCTGACCCAGAACGTTGCATATCCATGTTCTCCAGAGATACGGAGTGACTCAGCGGGACAGGCAGCATCTCTGGAGAGAAGGAAAGGGTGACGTTTTGGGTGGAGACCCTTCCTCAGACTGGATCTGAAACATCACCCATTCCTCCTCCCCAGAGGTCGGTACGGTAGAGTTGCTACCTTACAGCGAATGCAGCGCCGGAGACCAGGGTTCGATCCTGACTACGGGTGCTCTCTGTACGGAGTTTGCACGTTCTCCCCGTGACCTGCGTGGGTTTTCTCAGAGATCTTCGGTTTCCTCCCACACTCCAAAGACGTACAGGTTTGTAGGTTAATTGGCCTGGTGTAAATGTAAAAATTGTCTCTAGTGGGTAAAAGGATAGTGTTAATGTGCGGGGGTCGCTGGTCGGCGCGGACCCGAAAGGGCCTGTTTCCGCAGCTGCACCTCTAACCTAAAAGATGCTGCCTGTCCCGCTGAGTTACTCCAGCATTTTGTGTCTATCTTCGGTGTAAAGCAACATCTGCAGTTCCTTCCGACATATTTCATCTGCTCCACTGCGATATCTCCTCAAGGTACGCCTACCTTGAAGAAAATCTTCTCCTCTCTGCGACAAAGAAGGGTCTCGACCTGAAACATTACCCAATGCTTCTCTCCGGAGATGGTGCCTGTCCCGCTGAGTTACTCCAGCATTTTGTGTTAACCTTTGGATGCCCTCAGCAGGTCAGGCAGCATCTGTGGAAATAAATGGTCTGACAACGTTCCAGGTTGAAGAAGACTCCTAAAAGATGCCCAGATCATTTTCATACATGATTACTTTCATGCACACCTGAGCACAGGACATATAGCCCAGCATAGTGATACTGCCACAGAGGAAGTGCAGTGTAAAAAGAAATGTGCACAGACCACAAATAAGGTAGATTGGAAGATTTGAAATTTATCCTGAGCATATGAGATTGTGTTTTATCCACGAGTAGTTGCTCTACTCAACAGCCAAAAATCTGTAGCCTCCCTACGTGTCTACTTTAAATGATGTAGTATCTGGCTGAAGAAGGCTCCTGACCTGAAACATCACCCATATGTCCCTTCCACAGATGCTGACTGACCCGCTGAGTTTGTAGCAATTTACTCAACAGCCAAAAATCTGTAGCCTCCCTTTGATCTGGTATTTTGTTGGTTCACATGTTTGATCAATGGTGTTTTATCATTAATGTTTTATTATTATTATTAATGTTTAGTGTTTTCTGAGTCATTGGTGACTGTCACTGTATGTCATGTTGTTACTTGTGGGCGGAGCACCAAGGCAAATTCCTTGTATGTGAATACTTGGCCAATAAACTTACTTACTTACTTACTTACTTCAAGAGTTTGATGACAGCAGGGAAGAAACTGTTCTTCAACTGGAAAATCCAACTGAAGAAAAGGAACAGGTGACATTTCGGGTCAAGACCCTTCTTCAGACTGAGAGCCAGGGTAGAGGGGAAGAAGAGAGTTTTGACGGAGCACTCTTGCTGAAGACCGCTCGAGCTAGGATATTCAAGCTAGCTGTGAAATGAGTGATTTAAAATAAGTCTATGACCAAAATATGTATTCCCATATAAAAATAGTGCAGGCAAATATCTTCGGAAAGAGCTGTGCTAAAAATAGCTAAGGGACAGAATTTAAACAGCCTCGAGGGTGTGAAACGTCATTTGCTGGGCTGGTTGTAGATGCCAATGGAAACAGCAAGGGAAGGGAGCAGGGAATGTAATTGTGAAACGGGACGCATTAAATATTTTGCATTTCTTAAAATAGTCTTTAAAAGTGAGAAAGGGAACCGCGCAAAATTCGAGTGAGCTATTAGTCGTGTGGTAATGTATTCTCCCTTCCAATAGTAATTTAGCATTACTCCGCGCCGAGGCATTGTCTGAATCTGAAGGGCCGTATGAATTATTCCACTCGCTTCTTATCTGAATTATTCTCACATAAACAGGTTTAAACCTGACACCCGGAATGATTCACGAAGCTAAAGGAACAGCAATGGAAAGATAATAAATGTGCTCAGCTTTGCCAGCCGAATCGGGGGGGGGGGGGGGGGGGGAAGATTTTTTTGTATTTACCGAAGCGATGTTTTGAATGAAAGGAAGGAGAAAAAAATCACTTAACAGGAGAAATGAAGCATTTAGCACCAAGAAAAATAAAGACAGGGAGAGAGAGAGAGTTTTCCTTGTGCATGTAAAATTCATAGCCCAGTCTAGTTTAGACAATAGACAATAGGTGCAGGAGGAGGCCATTCTGACCTACCAGCCAGCACCGACATTCAATGTGATCATGGCTGATCATCCACAATCAGTACCCTGTTCCTGCCTTCTCCCCATATCCCTTAACTCCGCTATCCCTAAGAGCTTTATCCAGCTCTCTCTTGAAAGCATACAGAGAACCTGCCTCCACCACCCTCTGAGGCAGAGAATTCCACAGACTCACCACTCTCTGACCCAAGACACAACATAATTTACATAAACATCCATCACATTGCTGTGATGGAAGGCCAAAAAAACTTATCTCTCCACTGCACTCTCCCCCCCTCCGATGTCAGAGTCAAAGTCAAAGCCCCCGGCTGGCGATGGCGATTCTCCCGTGGCCATTAAAGCCACGCCAGGTGGTGCGAGGTCGCACACCGGGTCTTGGTGTTAGAGCCCCCGGTGTGCGCTCGCAGAGTCCCGCAGACATTCCAAGCCGCGCGGGGCGGTGATGTCAGGCCCCGCTCCAGGAGCTCTTCGACCCCTCAACTCGGGCGGGAGAAGTCGCCGTTGCGAGAGCCCTGAAAAGCGGTCTCCCTCCAGGGACCCGCGGGCTCCCGGTGCCGCCGTCCACCAGACCCGCAGTTGCAGCCTCCGAATCTCCGGAGGTCGGGCCGCAGCAGCAGCAGCAGCAGCAGCGCTCCACCACCGCTCCACCCGCTCTGGACTCGGCCAGCTCCGCGACGGTGAGGTGAGTCGTCGGCACCAGAGTCCCCGGTCTTCACATGTTGGAGGCCGCTCCTTGTTGCAGCCCCAACGACAACGGAAACCCGACAAGAAAAGGTCGGGTCTCCCGTGCAGGGAGAGATTTAAAAGTTACCCCTTCCCTCCCACCCCACCCCCACCCCCCCACACACACACCCCAACAAAAAATAACAAAAACTACATAAAAACATAGACAAAAAATAATAAAAACGCGGACGGGCTGCAGAGGCCGCTGCTGACGAGAGTCGCGCCGCCTACCGGATTTCTTAAACTGTGGGGCCCTGTACAACTGCAGGAGGACCTCTTTGCTCCTCTACTCAACTCCTCTTGTTATGTAGGCCAACATGCCATTCGCTTTCTTCACTGCCTGTTGTACCTGCATGCTTACTTTCAGTAATAATCTTATATGTTGGAGGTTTGAGATACAGTGTGGAAACAGGCCCTTCGGCCCACTGAATCCGTGCCGGCCGGCGATCCCTGCACACGCTAGGGACAATTTGCAATTTTACCAAAGCCAATTGACCTACAAACTTGTACGTCTTTGGACCGTGGGAGGAAACCGGAGCTCCTGGAGAAAACCCACGCAGGTCACGGGGAGGATGTACTAACTCCGCGCGGAATGCACCCGAAGTCAGGATCGAACCCACGTCTCTGGTGCTGTAAGGCAGCAACTCTACCTCTGCGCCACCGTGCCACCCCTGTGATAGAGTCATACCGCAACAAAACAGACCCTTCGGCCCTACTCGTCTATGCTAACCAAAATGCCCCATCTACGTTCATACGTTATAGGGACAGAATTGAGCCATTCGGCCCATCAAGTCTAGTCAAGTCAAGTCAAGTTTATTCGTCGCATACACATGCGAGATGAGCAGTGAAATGAAAGTGGCAATGCTCGCGGACTTTGTGCAAAAAACAACCAAACAAACAAACAAACTACAAACAGAATGGAACAGAATCACATTTTATTTTACATATATTGTGGGCGGAAGGTAAAAACAGCAATTGAAACAAAAACAGTCGAATGGTGCAATAAAGTTAGTCCCTGGTGAGATAGGGACTTATGTGACAAGTCTACTCCGCCATTCAATCATGGCTGAGCAATCTTTCCCTCTCGACCCCGTTCTCCTGCCTTCTCCCCACCAGCTCTGACACCCGTACTAATCTGCCAAGCTTCACCTTTAACATAGGTAGACAAAAGTGCTGGAGAAACTCAGCGGGTGCAGCAGCATCTAAGGAGCGAAGGAAATAGGCAACGTTTCGTCCTGAAACCCTTCTTCAGACTTTAACATATCCATTGACTTGATGGTCTGTGGTGATGAATTCCACAGATTCACCAACTAAGCTAATCTTATTTGCTTGGGTTTGGCCCATATTCCTCTCTAAACCTTTCCTATCCATGTACCTATCCAATTATTTTAAATCCTAGTATATTTATCTACCTCAACCACCTCATTGTCTTTGGTTAACAAATAGACAACAGGTGCAGGTGTAGGCCATTCGGCCCTTTGAGCCAGCACCGCCATTCAATGTGATCATGGCTGATCATCCACAATCAGTAGGTAGACAAAAATGCTGGAGAAACTCAGCGGGTGCAGCAGCATCTATGGAGTGAAGGAAATAGGCAACGTTTTGGGCCGAAACCCTTAGAAACATAGAAACATAGAAATTAGGTGCAGGGGTAGGCCATTCGGCCCCTCGAGCCTGCACCGCCATTCAATATGATCATGGCTGATCATCCAACTCAGTATCCCGCACCTGCCTTCTCTCCATACCCTGTGATCCCCTTAGCCACAAGGGCCACATCTAACTCCCTCTTAAATATAGCCAATGAACTGGCCTCAACTACCCTCTGTGGCAGAGAGTTCCAGAGATTCACCATTCTATGTGTGAAAAAAGTTCTTCTAATCTCGGTTTTAAAGGATTTCCCCCTTATCCTTAAGCTGTGACCTCTTGTCCTGGACTTCCCCAACATCGGGAACAATCTTCCTGCATCTAGCCTGTCCAACCCCTTAAGAATTTTGTAAGTTTCTATAAGATCCCCTCTCAATCTCCTAAATTCTAGAGAGTATAAACCAAGTCTATCCAGTCTTTCTTCATCAAAACAGTCCTGACATCCCAGGTATATTTATCTACCTCAACCACCTCATCTGGCGGCTCGTTCCATACACCCACCACCCTCTGTGTGAAAGAATTACCCTCAAGCTCCTGTCAATCTTTCCCCTCTCATTTAAACCTTTATCCCCTGGTTCAGCCATTCCCCTAACCTGGGTGATAGAGTCTGTGCATTCACTCCAACTATTCCCCTCATCATTTCACACACCTCTGCCTTAGCCTCCTGCGCTTCAAGGAATAAAGGTTCCGTCGCTGTCCAATGTAGACAAAAATGCTGGAGAAACTCAGCGGGTGAGGCAGCATCTATGGAGCGAAGGAATAGGTGACGTTTCGGGTCGAGACGGTTCTTCAGACTGATGTGGGTGGGGGGGGCGGGAAGCGGGAAGAAGAAAGGAAGAGGCGGAGACAGTGGGCTGTGGGAGAGCTGGGAAGGGGAGGGGAAGGAGGGAGAAAACAGGGACTACCTGAAATTGGAGAAGTCAATGTTCATACCGCTGGGGTGCAGACTACCCAAGCGAAATATGAGGAGCTGCTCCTCCCATTTGCGGTGGGACTCACTCTGGCCATGGAGGAGGCCCAGGACAGAAAGGTCGGGTTCGGAATGGGAGGGGGAGTTGAAGTGCTGAGCCACCGGGAGATCAGGTTAGTTAATGCGAAATGTGCAGAGGTGTTGGGCAAAGCGATCGCCAAGCCTACGCTTGGTCTCACCAACATAGATCATTTGACACCTGGAACAGCGGTTGCAATAGATGAGGTTGGAGGAGATGCAGGTGAACCTCTGCCTCACCTGGAATGACTGCTTGGGTCCTTGGATGGAGTGGAGGGGGGAGGTAAAACGACAAGGGTAGCATCTCCTGCGGTTGCAAGGGAAAGTACCCGGGGGAGGGGGAGGGGGATGGGGTGGTTCGGGTGGGAAGGGGCGAATTGACCAGGGTTGAGGAATTGACTAGGTTGTCCAATCTCTCCCTGTCACTCAGGCCCCTGAGACCTGGCAACATTCTCGTACATCTTCTGTGACGAGTCATTATTAATTAATGAGCAATTTATTTTGAATGTGATCAGGCTGTTGTTGAATCTTGCCAATCGATCAGATCAGCCAACACTTCCTTGGTGTAACTTGGTGAGCGGAATCAAGGGATATGGGGAGGAAGCAGGAACGGGGTACTGAGGGCCCGGAGCTGAGACTGCGGGACCCGGAGCTGGGGCGGTGGCCTGGAGCTGATGCTGTGGCGGGCCGTCTCGGAGTGGAGACGGCGTTCCGGCTTTCGGCGGCGGCGACATCAACACGGAGGACCGCTGGACTGGAGAGCGGCATCTCCGGCCTGGATCGATCGCCTCAGCGCAGAGGGAGAACAAGGAGGGAAGAGACGGAGACTAAGACTTTGCCTCCATCACAGTGAGGATGTGCTTGGTGAACTCACTGTGGTGGATGTTTAATTTGTGTTTATTGTATGTTTTGTTATTATTGGTTCTGTGTATGACTGCAGGCAACATAATTTTGTTCAGACCGAAAGGTCTGAAGGACAATAAAGGATCTATCTATCTATCTATCTATCTATCTATCTATCTATCTATCTATCTATCTATCTATCTATCTATCTATCTATCTATCTATCTATCTATTCTGGATGATCAGCCATGATCATATTGAATGGCAGTGCAGGCTCGAAGGGCCAAATGGCCTACTCCTGCACCTATTTTTCTATGTTTCTATGTTAGATTTAGCTCTAAGGCCTAAAGGAATCAAGAGATATGGGGAAGAAGCAGGAACCAGTTGACCCATGATCATGTGTCAGTCCCACCATCCCGGGAATTGTCCAGGGGATAGCGGGTTATTATGGGTTGTGTGTAAATGGGTGTTTGAAGGTCAATGTAGATTTTATGTGGGCCAAACAGTCTGTTCCTGTGGTATTTTGTTTCCTTCATAACATCACTCAAATGGCAAGCTTGACCCAGGTGTAGCATCGCACAGGTTAAAGCCGTTGAAAACAGGAGCACCAAAAATAGCGCGGAGCTTTGATACATCAGCCGGTGAACCCTGTTGGATTAGTTTGCAACAAAGGAAGGTAATGCTTTTTTTGAACTTTAGAAACACAGCGTGGAAACAGGCCCTTCGGCCCACCGAGTCCATAGAAACATAGAAAATAGGTGCAGGAGTAGGCCATTCGGCCCTTCGAGCCAGCACCGCCATGCATTGTGATCATGGCTGATCGTCCCCTATCAATAACCCGTGCCTGCCTTCCCCCCACATCCCTTGACTCCACTAGCCCCTAGAGTCCATGCCGACCAGCGATCCCCTGCACACCAGCACTATCCTACACACTAGGCCCGATTAACAATTTTACCGAAGCTAATTAACCTACAAACCTGTACGTCTTTGGAGTGTGGGCAGATCGGGTGATCGTTGCACGGCACGGACTAGATGGGCCGAAGGACCTCGTTCACTGTGCTTCTAAATCAAACTAAACTAAACTAAATTATCCCAAGTGTGTAGCAGAGATCTACAGGATGAATGTAGGTTTGCAGGTTCATTGTCTTTGGTTAAAAAATAGACAACAGGTGCAGGTGTAGGCCATTCGGCCCTTTGAGCCAGCACCGCCATTCAATGCGATCATGGCTGATCATCCACAATCAGTAGGTAGACAAAAGTACTGGAGAAACTCAGCGGGTGCAGCAGCATCTATGGAGCGAAGGAAATAGGCAACGTTTCGGGCCGAAACCCTTAGAAACATAGAAACATAGAAATTAGGTGCAGGAGTAGGCCATTCGGCCCTTCGAGCCTGCACCGCCATTCAATATGATCATGGCTGATCATCCAACTCAGTATCCCGCACCTGCCTTCTCTCCATACCCTCTGATCCCCTTAGCCACAAGGGCCACATCTAACTCCCTCTTAAATATAGCCAATGAACTGGCCTCAACTACCCTCTGTGGCAGAGAGTTCCAGAGATTCACCATTCTCTGTGTGAAAAAAGTTCATCTCATCTCGATTTTAAAGGATTTCCCCCTTATCCTTAAGCTGTGACCCCTTGTCCTGGACTTCCCCAACATCGGGAGCAATCTTCCTGCATCTAGCCTGTCCAATCCCTTAAGAATTTTCTAAGTTTCTATAAGATCCCCTCTCAATCTCCTAAATTCTAGAGAGTATAAACCAAGTCTATCCAGTCTTTCTTCATAAGACAGTCCTGACATCCCTGGAATCAGTCTGGTGAACCTTCTCTGCATTCCCTCTATGGCAATAATGTCCTTCCTCAGATTTGGAGACCAAAACTGTATGCAATACTCCAGGTGTGGTCTCACCAAGACCCTGTACAACTGCAGTAGAACCTCCCTGCTCCTATACTCAAATCCTTTTGCTATGAAAGCTAACATACCATTCGCTTTCTTCACTGCCTGCTGCACCTGCATGCCTACATTCAATGACTGGTGTACCATGACACCCAGGTCTCGCTGCATCTCCCCTTTTCCTAGTCGGCCACCATTTAGATAATAGTCTGATTTCCTGTTTTTTGCCACCAAAATGGATAACCTCACATTTATCCACATTATACTGCATCTGCCAAACATTTGCCCACTCACCCAGCCTATCCAAGTCACCTTGCAGTCTCCTAGCATCCTCCTCACAGCTAACACTGCCCCCCATCTTAGTGTCATCCGCAAACTTGGAGATATTGCCTTCAATTCCCTCATCCAGATCATTCATATATATTGTAAATAGCTGGGGTCCCAGCACTGAGCCTTGCGGTACCCCACTAGTCACTGCCTGCCATTGTGAAAAGGACCCGTTTACTCCTACTCTTTGCTTCCTGTTTGCCAGCCAGTTCTCTATCCACATCAATACTGAACCCCCAATGCCGTGTACTTTAAGTTTGTATACTAATCTCTTATGTGGGACCTTGTCGAAAGCCTTCTGGAAGTCCAGATACACCACATCCACTGGTTCTCCCTTATCTGAGTTCTTCAGACTCAGACTCTATCCACAATCAGTACCCCGTTTCTGCCTTCTCCCCATATCCCCTGACTCCGCTATCTTTAAGAGCCCTATCTAGCTCTCTCTTGAAAGTATCCAAATGAAATTGTCCCTAGTCTGTGTGATAGTGCTAGTGCAGGGGGCAATCGCGGGTCGGCACGGACTCAGTGGGCCGAAGGGCCTGTTTCTGCGCTGTATCTCCAAGCTAAACGAACGGTCTCCTTACTTGAAGGGCACCCGTGGAGCAGAATGCTCGCTGCGATAATCTGCCGATCAGCATTACTGGAGTTAGCTTATTGATTACAGATTTATGTAAATACTTGGTGAAATTCCCCAGTTGCAAGTGTGGGATTTGAACTCCTTTCAATACATCAATGGGATGCATCACTGGATACCAGCCCAGTAATACCCTGTATTTATTTTTTGTTAAAGCCGCAGACAATCGCAACAACCTGCATATGTCATCAATCTCTTGTCAGCGTTTTGATATGACCTTGTGAGAAAGCAGCTACAGCAGGCACCAGCAGTTCTAATTTTTCACTTCCAAAAGGCAACTTCATTAGAAGGAAGAGGACATTATCTAGAGAAACCATCTCCTGAGTGTAATCCATCCACCACAGAGGTAATGGGCAGAGAGATATCTCCCCAGGACACTGCATCGGGTGAAGTTCATTCATCAGTCTCATCGTGTCCTTTACAAGAATCTCATAACGCAAGCTATTATTCTCTGCTATCACTCCGCCAGCTTCAGAATTACTTTTACTTTTACGGTGACCTGCTTAATCACAGGGCATTCACCGCAGGCTGTTTGTCATCGCAGAGCCCTCTTGATAGCAAAGAGGGAAAGACGCTCACAGAGAACAGTTTAGGCGGAAAGAAAGAGAGTGAAGAAAGCGAATGGTATGTTAGCTTTCATAGCGAAAGGATTTGAGTATAGGAGCAGGGAGGTTCTACTGCAGTTGTACAGGGTCTTGGTGAGACCACACCTGGAGTATTGCGTACAGTTTTTGTCTCCAAATCTGAGGAAGGACATTCTTGCCATAGAGGGAGTGCAGAGACGGTTCACCAGACTGATTCCTGGGATGTCAGGACTTATGAAGAAAGACTGGATAGACTTGGTTTATACTCTCTAGAATTTAGGAGATTGAGAGGGGATCTTATAGAAACTTACAAAATTCTTAAGGGGTTGGACAGGCTAGATGCAGGAAGTTGCTCCCGATGTTGGGGAAGTCCAGGACAAGGGGTCACAGCTTAGGGATAAGGGGGTAATCCTTTAAAACCGAGATGTGAAGAACCTTTTTCACACAGGGAGTGGTGAATCTCTGGAACTCTCTGCCACAGATGGTAGTCGAGGCCAGTTCATTGGCTATATTTAAGAGGGAGTTAGATGTGGTCCTTGTGGCTAAGGGGATCAGAGGGTATGGAGAGAAGGCAGGTACGGGATACTGAGTTGGATGATCAGCCATGATCATATTGAATGGCGGTGCAGGCTCGAAGGGCCGAATGGCCTACTCCTGCACCTAATTTCTATGTTTCTATGTTTCTATGAAAGACACTCCTGAATTCAAGACGTCTATAAAGGCACTCCATTCAAAAACAAAGACCTTTGTCTGTGAGGCACAGAGTCTCTTGCCCAGAGTAGGGGAATCGAGGTCCAGAGGACACGGGTTCAAGGTGAAGGGGAAAAGATTTAATAGGAATCTGATGGGTAACTTTTTCACACAGAGGTGTGTGTATGGTGGGTGTATGGAACGAGCTGCCAGAGGAGGTAGTTCTTCTTCTTTCATGTGGCGTGCACAGCCTAAAGTTGTTGGACAACTTGTTCTATTTGATCTTCCGTTTGTGCACGTTGAGTTGATTGCATTAGTCGAAACAGGGCGGACCACGTGAAGGTTGCAATCTTCCACCCCAAAGAGGAGGTAGTTGAGGCTGGGACTATCCCAACGTTTAAGAAATAGATAGACAGGTACATGGATACGACAGGTTTGGAAGGATATGGACCAAACGCGGGCAGGTGGGGACTGGTTGGCCGGTGTGGGCAAGTTGGGCCGAAGGGCCTGTTTTCCACACTGTATCATTCTATCACTCTATGTAGGCAAGATCGTAGCTGGTTTTTGCACCCCAAAGCATCGGTAAACTTTCAGTCCGTTGAAGGCCCCTGACCCTAAAGAAATCTTCTTCAGTCAGAGGGTAGTTAATCTGCGGAACTCAATGCCACTAGGGCTGTGGAGGCCAAGTCGGTAGATATTTAAGGCAGAGATAGATAGATTATTGATTGGAACGGGTGTCAAGGGCTATGGGGAGAAGGCAGGAAAGTGGGATTAGGAGGCGATCAGCCATGATTGAATGGAGGTGAAGACTTGATGGGCCGAATGGCCTAATTCTACTATAACTCGCCAAAGGGCCTGATCCTGTGCTGTGCTATTCTACAGATAGATACACAGTGCTGGAGTAACTCAGTGGGTCAAGCAGCATCTCTGGAGAAGAAGGATGGGTGACGTTTCGGGTCGGGACCCTTCTTCAGAAGGCCCTTCAGTACAACCTTGGGTGTTCCAGAGAAAACAATCCATGTCTGTCCAATCCTTGCCTGACGGCCAACACCCACTAATCCAGGCCTCCTTGACATCCTTACTAGTAAAGCATCTAACTCCGTGGGAAGTCCAGCAGTCTGTGAGGTTTGGCTGACCCAAGCCATAATAACATTGGGTCTTCAGAATCAGTTCACTAACCCCATTCCACCGGTAGAGTTGCTGCCTTACAGTGCCAGAGACCCAGGTTCGATCCTGACTACGGGTGCTGTCTGTACGGTGTTTGCACGTACCCCCTGTGGCCGTGTGGGCGAATTGGCGGAACAGCACCTCATATTTTGCTTGGGCAGTTTACACCCCAACATTGACTTCCCTAACTTCAGATAGCCCTTGCTTTCCCTCTCTCTCCATCCCCTCCCCCTTCCCAGTTCTCCCACCAGTCTTACTGTCTCCGCCTACATTCTATCTCTCTCCCGGCCCCCTCCCCTGACATCAGACTGAAGAAGGGGCTTGACCCGAAACATCGCCCATTCCTTCTCTCCAGAGATGCTGCCTCACATGCTGATTTACTCCAGCATTTTGTGACTAACATACCTGTCCCACTTAGGTGATTTTTCGGCGACTGTTATAGTGGTTGCAGGTCGCCGAAAAAAAAAAAAAAAAAAAAAAAAAAAAAAAAAAAAATCAAGATTCAATATTCAAGAGAGTTTATTGTCATGTGTCCTTGATAGGGCAATGAAATTCTTGCTTTGCTTTTCAATTTTCAACGTGTTGAAAATCCAGCGGCAACCAGAAAGACGCTACGACTCTTTGGGCGACTGAGGAGACGACTCCCGAGTTCAAGAGACATTTATTGCCACATGCACCAATTGGTACAGCGAGATTTGAATTACCAAGCAGCCACACGAATAAAAATAACACAACGCACGATAGAGTTTAACATGAACACCCCCACACAGTGGAATCAACGTTTCTCACTGTGAGGGAAGGCAGCAAAGTTCACTCATCTTCCTCCTTGTTCCCCCGTGGTCAGGCCCTTTGAACTCTCTCTGGGGTAGTCGGAGCTCCGGCGTCAGAACAGAGAACACTTCCGGCAGCTTGGAGATTCCGAATCGGCCACTTCCTATAGGAGACCGCGGTTCCCGACGTCCACAGGCCGAGCTGGGCGGAGATTCAACGCTGGCGGCCCCCGGCAAGGGATCCCCAGGACTCCGCGATGTTGAAGTCAGCGCTGCCCGCGGCTGGAAGCTGCGCAGACCACAGCTCCACGATGTAATCAACAGGCCCAACACTCCGGTGCTTCCACACGGCGATCCCCGGTACGGCATCGTTCCGCTGCGCGATGGAATCCAGCGCTGCGCCACCGCTAATGCTACGGCAGGAAAGGCCGCGCCAATCCAGATAGTAGGCTGCAAGGGGGGGAGGGGCGAAGATGCTGCTCGGAGAATAGACGCAATCTCAACCAGGAAGTGACTGGGTAACGGTTCCCCCCTCCTCCCCCCCCCACCCCACCCCCCAAATAAGAAAAACTTAAAAGACCTCCAAGAACATACTTTTAGACAGACTAAAAATAATAAAAATGTTGCAAGGGCAGCCAGCTGCTGGCGAGACACGTAATTAAATCTTTCCCTCTCCCTCACCCTAAACCTATGTCCTCTGCTTCTCGATTCACCTACTCTGGGCAAGAGACTCTGTTCGTTTACCCGATCAATAATCGTCCATACAGGCGACACCCCAGCGACCATATGGAGACAGCCTAGTCGACTGTAGCCCCCCCAAAAAACGCCTAAGTGGGACAGTTCCAGGTGCTCCAGTTTCCTCCCACACTCCAAAGACGTACAGGCCTGAATACAACTATTTGAAAGGTGAATTGCCTTCTGAATTCTCCCTAGTGTGTAAGCTAGAACTAGCGTGTGGGTGATCAAAGGTCAGTGACAAACCATATAACCATATAACCATATAACAATTACAGCACGGAAACAGGCCATCTCGGCCCTACAAGTCCGTGCCGAACAACTTTTTTCCCCTTAGTCCCACCTGCCTGCACTCATTCCATAACCCTCCATTCCCTTCTCATCCATATGCCTATCCAATTTATTTTTAAATGATACCAACGAACCTGCCGACACCACTTCCACTGGAAGCTCATTCCACACCGCTACCACTCTCTGAGTAAAGAAGTTCCCCCTCATGTTACCCCTAAACTTCTGTCCCTTAATTCTGAAGTCATGTCCTCTTGTTTGAATCTTCCCTATTCTCAAAGGGAAAAGCTTGTCCACATCAACTCTGTCTATCCCTCTCATCATTTTAAAGACCTCTATCAAGTCCCCCCTTAACCTTCTGTGCTCCAGAGAATAAAGACCTAACTTATTCAACCTATCTCTGTAACTTAGTTGTTGAAACCCAGGCAACATTCTAGTAAATCTCCTCTGTACTCTCTCTATTTTGTTGACATCCTTCCTATATTTGGGCCACCAAAATTGTACACCATACTGCAGATTTGGTCTCACCAATGCCTTGTACAATTTTAACATTACATCCCAGCTTCTATACTCAATGCTCTGATTTATAAAGGCTAGTATATCAAAAGCTTTCTTTACCACCCTATCTATATGAGATTCCACCTTCAAGGAACTATGCACGGTTATTCCCAGATCCCTCTGACAAAGGGCCTGTTTCCACACTGAATCTCTTAAACTAGCCGTTCATGAACGTGGGGATCTTATAGAAACATATAAATTTCTGAAGAAGGGTCTCGACCCAAAACGTCGCCTATTCCTTAGCCCCATATATGCTGCCTCACCCGCTGAGTTTCACCAGCAGTTTTATCTACCTTCGATTTTTGCAGCATCTGCAGGTCCTTCTAAAATATAAAATTCTGGGGATCTTATAGAAACATATAACATTGTTAAGGGATTGGACAGACTAGATGCAGGAAAAAATATTCCCAATGTTGGGGGAGTCCAGAACCAAGGATCACACAGTTGAAGAATAAGGGGTAACATAGAAATTAGGTGCAGGAGTAGGCCATTCGGCCCTTCGAGCATGCACCGCCATTCAATATGATCATGGCTGATCATCCAACTCAATATCCCGTACCTGCCTTCTCTCCATACCCTCTGATCCCCTTAGCCACAAGGGCCACATCTCACTCCCTCTTAAATATAGCCAATGAACTGGCCTCGACTACCCTCTGCTGCAGAGAGTTCCAGAGATTCACCACTCTCTGTGAAAAAAGTTCTTCTCATCTCAGTTTTAAAGGATTTCCCCCTTATCCTTAAGCTGTGACCCCCTTGTCCTGGACTTCCCCAACATCGGGAACAATCATCCTGTATCTAGCCTGTCCAACCCCTTAAGAATTTTGTAAGTTTCTATAAGATCCCCTCTCAATCTCCTAAATTCTAGAGAGTATAAACCAAGTCTATCCAGTCTTTCTTCATAAGACAGTCCTGACATCCCAGGAATCAGTCTGGTGAACCTTCTCTGCACTCCCTCTATGGCAATAATGTCCTTCCTCAGATTTGGAGACCAAAACTGTACGCAATACTCCAGGTGTGGTCTCACCAAGACCCCGTACAACTGCAGTAGAACCTCCCTGCTCCTATACTCAAATCCTTTTGCTATGAAAAGGGTAGGGCATTAAGAACTGAGATGGGGAAAAACCAGAGAGTTGTGAATCTGTGGATTTCTCGGCCACAGAAGGCAGTGGAGGCCGATTCACTGGGTGTTTTCAAGAGAGAGTTAGGTATCGCTCTTAGGGTTAAGTGAATCAAGGGATGTGGGGAGAAGGCAGGAACGGGGTACTGATTATGGATGATCAGCCATGACCATATTGAATGGCGGTGCTGGCTCGAAGGGCCGAATGGCCTACTCCTGAAACTATTTTTGATGTTTCTATGTGTCTGTGTTTATCTTCATGGAATTTGGTTCACGGTGTGACAAGGTTCGGTGGGGTGGTCCAGCCAAACAAATCCTTTAATCATCTCAATTAGATCAGTCCTTAATCTCCTGTAGTCCTTAATCCTCCCTTATTTCAATGTGAAATAAAGAGAGTGCATTTATGTCAAAGGTCTTTGATGTAGTTTTTACCTCTACATTCAGTGATTGAAAATGAATTGGTCATTCAAGTCAAGTTGATAGGTGACTGGTGAGAAGGGAAGTTCACCCCAGTGAGGATTGCAGAATGTGTAGGAGCAAAGAGGTCCTTCTGCAGTTGTACAGAGCCCTAGTGAGACCACACCTGGAGTATTGTGTGCAGTTTTGGTCCCCTAATTTGAGGAAGGACATTCTTGCTATTGAGGGAGTGCAGCGTAGGTTTGCAAGGTTAATTCCCGGGATGGCGGGACTGTCATACGCTGAGAGAATGGAGCAGCTGGGCTTGTACATTCTGGAGTTTAGAAGGATGAGATTCTAATTGAATGTTTCTTATTGAAACATGTAAGAATATTAAGGGTTTGGACACGCTAGAGGCAGGAAACATGTTCCCGGTCTTGGGGGAGTCCAGAACCAGGGGCCACAGTTTAAGAATAAGGAGTAAGCCATTTCGAACGGAGACGAGGAAACACTTTTTCTCACAGAGAGTGGTGAGTGTGGAATTCTCTGCCTTAGAAGGTGGTGGATGCAGGTTCTCTGGATGCTTTCAAGAGAGAGCTAGATAGGGCTCTTAAAAATAGCGGAGTCAGGGGATATGGGGAGAAGGCAGGAACGGGGTACTGATTGGGGATGATCAGCCATGATCACATTGAATGGCGGTGCTGGCTCAAAGGGCCGAATGGCCTACTCCTGCACCTATTGTCTATTGTCTACTGTGTAGGTTTGCACAGTCAACAGTGAAAATATATTCACTCTATGATCAAATCTATCGCCCCCCCCTCCCATTCCACCTATATTAATCATTAATGTTTTATTATTATTAATGTTTTATGTGTCATTCCTAACTGTCACTGGATGTCATGTTGTCACTTGTGGGCGGAGCACCAAGGCAAATTCCTTGTATGTGAATACTTGGCCAATAAACCTATTTATTCATTCCTTCCTTCCTCTGGCTTCACCGTTTCCACCTCTTCCATGCTTATCTCACATATTTTGTCTTATCATCTCTAGCCTTTGTCCAACCATCTGCCTAGCAACCCCCCCCCCTCCCCCCTTTCCCCCCCCCCCCCCCACTCCTCTTCCCATCACCTGTATCCACCTGCCACTCGTTTAAGAATGAACTGCAGATGCTGGTTTAAATCGAAGGTAGACACAAAATGCTGGAGAAACTCAGCGGGTGAGGCAGCATCTGTGGAGAGAAGGAATTGGCGACGTTTCGGATCGAGACCCTTCTGCACACTGAAGCCAAATTCTTTCTCTCCATAGATGTTGTCTCACCCGCTGAGTTTCTCCAGCATTTTGTGTCCACCTGTCACTCACCAGGCTTTGTCCTGCCCCTCTTCACTTTCAGATTTCTCCGGCACGGAGGCGCATGGGTCGGTTCGATCATGACTACGGGTGCTGTCTGTATGGAGTTTGTACGTTCTCCCCATGACCTGCGTGGGTTTTCACCGGTTTCCTCCCACATTCCACAGACGTACAGGTTTGTAGATTACATGGCTTGGTATAATTGCAATTTGTCCACAGTGTATGTAGGGTGTTGTTGGTGTGCGGGGGTCGCTGGTCCGCGTGGATTCGGTGGGTTGTAGGACGATGTTACTCCAGCGCATTGTGTCTTTTTTTTGTAAACCAGCATCTGCAGTTCCTTGTACCTCATCGTCAAATATCTATTCCATTTATCAATATGTGCGTGGATTATTGCCACACATGGAATGAGTTCACATTATTTAATTCACATGTTTGTCACTAGCGGGTGGAGCACCAATGCAAATTCCTTGTATGTGAATACTTGGCCAATAAACCTATTAATTAATTCATTCAAGATTGTGTCATTCCTTCAGCTCTTCTAGGGTTTTGAGTCCAAATCTCATCTTGGCAAGTTATGAAGATGTGGTTCATTTAAAATGAACATTCTAGTTATAAAAAATGAACTATCTAGTTATAAAAAAAAAACGAAGAAAAATGCAAAAAGTATTGGAGACAATGTAATAATAACTGACAATATTATCAATTTAAAAATGATGTAACAGTAATGATGTAATAGATTATGTACCTATCTCCAATAATAAAAAAATTTAAAAAAAATAAATAAATAAAAAAAAAAACATTTGAAAAACATTTGGACATGGATAGGACAGGTTTAGAGTGATAGAAACATAGAAACATAGATAGACAATAGGTACAGGAGTAGGCCATTCGGCCCTTCGAGCCATTCAATATGATCATGGCTGATCATCCAACTCAGTATCCTGTACCTGCCTTCTCTCCATACCCCATGATCCCTTTAGCCCACAAAGGGCCACATCTAACTCCCTCTTAAACATAGGCAATGAACTGGCCTTAACTACCTTCTGTGGCAGAGAATTCCAGAGATTAACCACTAGTTAACCTAGTTTAGTTTAGTTTAGATTAGACATACAGCGTGGAAATAGGCCCTTCGGCCCACCGAGTCCGCACCGACCAACGATCCCCGCGCAGCAGCACTGTCCTACACACACCAGGGACAATTGTCCATGCACCCCAGACCAATTAACCTACAAACCTGCACGTCTTTGGAGTGTGGGAGGAAACTGAAGATCTCTTAGAAAACCCACGCAGGTCACGGGGAGAACGTACAAACTGCCTACAGACAGCGCCCGTAGTCGGGATCGAACCCGGGTCTCTGGTGCTGTGAGGCAGCAACTCTACCACTACACCACCCTGCCACCCAGTCTCACAAGGGTCATAGAGTCATGGAGTCATACAGCATGGAAACAGGCCCTTCGGCCCAATTTGCCCATACCGGCCAAAATGTCCCAGCAACAGTAATCCCACCAGCCTGCATTTGGCCCATATATATCCCTCTAAACCTGTCCTATCCATGTACCTGTCTAAATGTTACTTAATCATTGCCATAGCCCCTGCCTCAACTACATCCTCCGGCAGCTCGTTCCATACACCCACCACCCTTTGTGTGAAGACGTGACCGCTCAAGTTCTTATTAAATCCTCCCCCTCCCCCCCCCCCCCCCACCCTAAATTTATGTCCTCTGTCTCTCGATTCACCTACTCTGGGCAATAGACCCGATCTATTCCTCTCATGGAATTCCCCTTGGAAAATGTGCATAGGCAGCAAGGAGGTAGGATGGAAGATCAGGACTCCATTCTCACTTATTGAGAGGACCATTAAAGGAGGCACGGTGGCGCAGAGGTAGAGTTGCTGCCTTACAGCACTTACAGCGCCAGATACCTTGGGTTCCATCCCAATTACGGGCGCTGTCTGTACGGAGTTTGCACGTTCTCCCCGTGACCTGCGTGGGCTTTCTCCGAGATCTTCGGTTTCCTCCCACACTCCAAATGCAGACAGGGACAGCGGAGTTAAGGGATATGGAGAGAAGGCAGGATCGGGGTACTGATTGGGGATGATCAGCCATGATCACATTGAATGACCATGCAGGCTCGATGGGCCAAATGGTCTACTCCTGCACCTAGTGTCTATTGTCAGTGGTTTATATGTTAATTGGCTTGGCATGAATGTAAAATTGTCCCTAGGGTGTGTAGGATAGTGTTAATGCACAGGGATCATTGGTTGGCGCGGACACGGTGGGCCGAATGGCCTGTTTCCATGCTGTATCTCAAAACTAAACTAAACTAAAAAACTGAAAGCTTGTCACTGTACCTCAGTACATGCAACAATAAACTAAACTGAGCTGAGAGTTACACCAGTGAGAGTTACACCAGCTGAGGCAGATCGAGTGGCTCGGATTATCTGCATTGAATTCTTTGTGAACTGAGCCTATTACTATATGAGCGGACGGTTTATCTGTCCCCTCTCTCCTCCTAATCTTCATTTACATGGTCGGCACCACACACACACACACACACACCACACACACACACACACACACACACACACACACACACACAGACACACACACACACACACACACACACACACACACACGTACACACACACACACGTACACACACACACACACACACACACACACACACACACACACACACACACACACACACACACATACACACACACGTACACACACACACGTACACACACACACACACACACACACACACACACACACACACATACACACACACACACATACACACACACACACACACACACACACACACACGTACACACACACACACACACACACACACACACACACACATACACACACACACACACACACACACACACACACACACACACACACACACATACACACACACACGTACACACACACATACACACACACACACACATACACACACACACATACACACACACACACATACACACACACACATACACACACACACACACACACACACACACACACACACACACACACACACACACACACATACACACACACACACGTACACACACACACACACACACACACACACACACATACACACACACACACGTACACACACACACATACACACACACACACACACACACACACACACACACACACACACACATACACACACACACACACACACACACACACACACATACACACACACATACACACACACATACACACACACACACACACACACACACACACACATACACACGTACACACACACACACACACACATACACACACCATACATACACATACACACACACAGTGGAAGTGAGTTAACGTCGATAAATAACTCAGTCCACAAGCAACAAGAGATTACTGGGCACTTCAGGGCCCACTGCCTCCCCGCTTAGCCTGCGACTTATCTACCAGCGAGGCAATCTCGCACACGGGGTTGATTGTTTCACGTGGCTTCTGCCCGTGTGTCTCGGATGACAAATTAAGCAATAAGCGGCAGGCTACACGCGCGCCGGGCTGTCAGGGTGAAGGAAAGCCAGACAAGTGAAGGACGGATTAAAAAAACCTCTCTCGCTGCAGACGTCCCTCCATTCTGCTGCCCTGTAAACATGAAGCTTATCACTGCCGTTCAGGGACCATTCAAACGGCCGCTGCAGTTCAACGGGGGCTCTGTGGCGTTTTATTGCCGACGTCTATTTATGTGGAGAGAGAGAGAGAGAGAGAGAGAGAGAGAGAGGGAGAGAGAGAGAGAGTTGTGCGTAGATGGAACTGCAAGATGCTAACGGTTTAAACCAGATAGACACAAAAAGGTGGAGCAACCTTGGACTCACTTGTCCAGAGTAGGTGAATCAAGGAAACAGACAATAGACAATAGACAATAGGTGGGCGCGAGGTGGAATGTGTTTCTAGCTTCAGGTTCCTGGGAGTCAACATCTCCGATGACCTCTCTTGGACCCACAATACCTCTACTCTGATCAAGAACGCTCATCAGCGTCTCTTCTTCCTGAGGAGACTGAAGAAGGTCCATCTGTCTCCTCAGATCCTGGTGAACTTCTACCGCTGCACCATCGAGAGCATCCTTACCAACTGCATCACAGTATGGTATGGCAACTGCTCTGTCTCCGACCGGAAGGCATTGCAGAGGGTGGTGAAAATTGCCCAACGCATCACCAGTCCCTCGCTCCCCTCCATTGAATCTGTCCAAAGCAAGCGTTGTCTGCGGAGGGCGCTCAGCATCGCCAAGGACTGCTCTCACCCCAACCATGGACTGTTTACCCTCCTACCATCCGGGAGGCGCTACAGGTCTCTCCGTTGCCGAACCAGCAGGTCGAGGAACAGCTTCTTCCCGGCGACTGTCACTCTACTCAACAACGTACCTCGGTGACTGCCAATCACCACCCCCCCCCCCCCCCCCCCCGGACACTTATTATTATTTATTCAAATCATTTGCTATGTCGCTCTTCCAGGGAGATGCTAAATGCATTTCGTTGTCTCTGTTCTGTACACTTACAATGACATTTAAAATCTGAATCTGAATCTTAGGTGCAGGAGGATGCTATTCGGCCAAAATACATTTCTGATCTTCTGCTTAGCTATGAAAACACCCAGACCTCTCAGATCGTCTGGGACAGGTCTGCTCTGTGTCCCCAGAGTCAGAACTAAACATGGAGAGGCAGCATTTAGTTTTTATGCACCACATATCTGAAACAAACTCCCAGAAAACTGCAGGTCTGCTGCAACTCTCAGCTCTTTGAAATCTAGACTGAAGACTTTCCTGTTTGCCACTGCCTTTCAGTAAACAATACAATTTATTAATTACCTATACTGCACTGTAACTTCTATTCCTGGTTTCATTCTATTTTAAATATTTTATTTGATTGCTTTTAATTGTGTAATTATTTTATCTGAATAATCTAATAATCGTTTTACATCTAAATGTCATTTTATATGTGTTGCTTTCCAATGCTTATAATGTTTTATGTAAAGCACTTTGAATTACCTTGTTGTTGAAAGATGCTATACAAATTAACTTGCCTTGCCTTCGAGCCAGCACCGCCATTCAATGTGATCATGGCTGATCATCCCCAATCAGTACCCCGTTCCTGCCTTCTCCCCATATCCCCTGACTCCACTATCTTTAAGAGCCCTATCTAGCTCTCTCTTGAAAGCATCCAGAGAACCTGCCTCCACCGCCCTCTGAGGCAGAGAATTCCACAGACTCACCACTCTCTGTGTGAAAAAGTGTTTCCTCAGCTCTGTTCTAAATGGCTTACTCCTTATTCTTAAACTGTGGCCCCTGGTTCTGGACTCCCCCAACATCGGGAACATGTTTCCTGCCTCTAGCGTGTCCAAACTCTTAACAGTCTTATATGTTTCAATGAGTTTTCCTCTCATCCTTCTAAACTCCAGAGTCTACACCCCCAGCTGCTCCATTCTCTCAGCATATGACAGTCCCGCCAACCCAGGAATTAACCTTGTAAACCTACGCTGCACTCATTCAATAGCAAGAATGTCCTTCCTCAAATTAGGGGACCAAAACTGCACACAATACTCCAGGTGTGGTCTCACTAGGGCCCTGTACAACTTCAGAAGGACCTCTTTGCTCCTATATTTGATTCCTCTTGTTATAAAGGTCAACATGCCATTCACTTTCTTCACTGCCTGCTGTACCTGCATGTTTACTTTCATAGGCTGATGTACAAGGACCCCCAGATCCCGTTGTACTTCCCCTTTTCCCAATTTGACACCATTTAGATAGTAATCTGCCTTCCTGTTTTTTGCTACCAAAGTGGATAACCTCACATTTATCCGCATTAAACTTCATCTGCCATGCATCTGCCCACTCCCCCAACCTGTCCAAGTCACCCTGCATTCTCATAGCATCCTCCTCACAGTTCACACTGCCACCCAGCTTTGTGTCATCTGCAAATTTGCTAATGTTACTTTGAATCCCTTCATCCAAATCATTGATGTGTATTGTAAATAGCTGCGGTCCCAGCACCGAGCCTTGCGGTACCCCACTAGTCACTGCCTGAGGACATGAAGGGGGAAAAGATTTAATAGGGATCTGAGGGATACCTTTTTTCCACAATAAAAAGGGTGGTGTGTGTATGGAACGAGCTGCCAGATGAGGCTGGGACTATCCCAACGTTTAAGAAACATGGATGGGACAGGTTTGGAGGGATATGGACCAAGCGCAGACAGGTGGGACTAGTGTAGCTGGGACATGTTGGCCGGTGTGGGCGAGTTGGGCTGAAGGATCTGTTTCCATGCTGTATCATTGACTCCATGACTCTATAAGTCAACGGGTCAGACAGCATCTCAGGAAAAAAGGAATAGGTGACGTTTCAGGCCCTTCAGCCCAACCTGCCCATGCTGATCAACATGCGCCATCTATACTAGTTCCACTTGCCTGTGTTTGACCCTTATCCCTGCAAACCTATTTTGTCCATGAACCTGTCTAATTTCTTCTTAAATGTTGCGATAGTCCCTTCCTCACCCACCTCCTCCAATAGCTTGTTCCATACACCCACCACCCTTTGAGTGAAAAAGGTTAATGCAAACCAAAACTAAAAGGTTCCTAGTTCCCTCAATAGACAATAGACAATAGGTGCAGGAGTAGGCCATTCGGCCCTTCGAGCCAGCACCGCCATTCGATGTGATCATGGCTGATCATCCACAATCAGTACCCCGTTCCTGCCTTCACCCCATATCCCCTGACTCCGCTATCTTTAAGAGCCCTATCTAGCTCTCTCGTGAAAGTATCCAGAGAACCTGCCTCCACCACCCTCTGAGGCAGAAAATTCCACAGACTCACCACTCTCTGTGAGAAAAAGTGTTTCCTTGTCTCCGTTCCAAATGGCTTACCCCTTATTCTTAAACTGTGGCCCCTGGTTCTGGACTCCCCCAACATCGGGAACATATTTCCTGCCTCTAGCCTGTCCAAACCCTTAATAATCTTATATGTTTCAATAAGATAGCCTCTCATCCTGCACAATAGTTCCCCCTTCACCTTAAACCTATGGCCTTTTTTTTTACAGGGATATGTAAACAATAATACAAGAATATTGTGTTGCTGCATTATAGTTGGCCGTGTTTTTATGTCTTGCCATTAATGTATTCATTTCTCAAGACTATTTTGTCAGCTTTTGACAACTCGGTAGCACAAACAAGTGTCTAGTATCTGGGGCGGGAGATTGCAACCTTCACGTGGTCCGCCCTGTTTCGACGAATGCAATCAACCCGGCGTGCAAGTTGTCCTACAACTTTAAGGGCCTGTCCCACTTGTATGCGACTGCATGCATTTGGCACGACCAAACGGAAGCGGAGTTCGCACTAAGTTCGTGACGTAATTTCGTGACGTAATTTGCGTCATATTTACCAATCAGCTGGGCAGGAGGCGGGCCGACTGAATTTGGGCGTCGCCCAGCGTCGGGCAGTGACGTCATCACGCAACGTCACGCGCTAGGCTACGCCGTCAAGACGCTGCGTACGCCCTCAATGCGCCTGCGGGCCGACAGGCCATTGGCGCGCGGAATTTTCGGACAGTGCAAGATTTTCGGAGCCCCGCGCGATGTCGGGACCAGCCCCGCACAACTCCATACGCCTCCGCGCTTCGAAGTGGGACCGGCCACACGAGGCCCGTACGCCTCAAGCGACCACGTTTGGTCGCGCCAGACGCATGCAATCACGTGCAAGTGGGACAGGCCCTTTAGGCTGTGCACGCCATACGCAAGAAGAAGAAGTGTCAAGTAGCTCTGCTAGTTTTCAAATAAAACCAAACACTCAAGTTATAATCAGCTCACAAAGGCTCAGAAGGAGCTGAGGTTAATCTAATATTGCCCCTTCTGGACTATTGATCCATTTAGTTTAGTTGAGTTCAGAGATACAGCGCGGAAACAGGCACTTCGGGCCACCGCGTCTACGCCGACCAGTGATCACCGCACACTAAAGGGCCTGTCCCACTAGGTGATTTAATCGGCAACTGCCGACGTCATTGACTGACGTATATCAGGGTTGCCGAAAAATTTTGAACATTTCAAAATCCAGCGGCGACAATAAAAATGTAGCGACATTTGAGGAAACGCCCCGCGTCATACGTTGGCACGCTGCTTCACCGCAGAGTCGCGCCACATCACGCCACGATTTTCTCAGTGACCTAATACGTCAGTCAATGATGCTGCCAGTAGCCGAAAAAATCTCCAAGTGCGACACTATCTAGGGACAATTTACAAATTTACCAAGCCAATGAACCTGCAAATCTGTACGCCTTTGGAATGCGGGAGGTGGAGTGAGTGTTGGTTGATACCTAAGGTGAAGGGGCAAAGATTTAATAGGAATCTGAGGGGTAACTTTTTCACACAGAGGGTGGTTGGTGCATGGAACAAGCTGCCAGAGGAGGTAGTTGAGGCTGGGACTATCCCAACGTTTAATAAACAGTTAGACAGGTACATGCATTGGGTCTGAAGAAGGGTTTCGGCCCGAAACGTTGCCTATTTCCTTCGCTCCATAGACGCTGCTGCACCCACTGAGTTTCTCCAGCTTTTTTGTGTACCTACATGCATTGGACAGGTTTGGAGGGATATAGACCAAACGCGGGCAGGTGGGACGAGTGTAGAAACATAGAAAATAGGTGAAGTGTAGGCCATTCGGCCCTTCGAGCCTGCACCGCCATTCAATATGATCATGGCTGATCATCCAACTCAGTATCCCGTACCTGCCTTCTCTCCATACCCCCTGATCCCCTTAGCCACAAAGGCCACATCTAACTCCCTCTTAAATATAGCTAATGAACTGGCCTCAACTACCCTCTGCGGCAGAGAGTTCCAGAGATTCACCACTCTCTGTGTGAAAAAAGTTCTTCTCATCTCGGTTTTAAAGGATTTCCCCCTTATCCTTAAGCTGTGACCCCCTGTCCTGGACTTCCCCAACATCGGGAACAATCTTCCTGCATCTA
Source organism: Leucoraja erinaceus (assembly GCF_028641065.1). NCBI lineage: Eukaryota > Metazoa > Chordata > Chondrichthyes > Rajiformes > Rajidae > Leucoraja > Leucoraja erinaceus. Next base: position 229,464 of record NW_026575440.1, read on the forward strand.
GCCTGTCCAACCCCTTAAGAATTTTGTAAGTTTCTATAAGATCCCCTCTCAATCTCCTAAATTCTAGAGAGTATAAACCAAGTCTATCCAGTCTTTCTTCATAAGACAGTCCTGACATCCCAGGAATCAGTCTGGTGAACCGTCTCTGCACTCCCTCTATGGCAATAATGTCCTTCCTCAGATTTGGAGACCAAAACTGTACGCAATACTCCAGGTGTGGTCTCACCAAGACTCTGTACAACTGCAGTAGAACCTCTCTGCTCCTATACTCAAATCCTTTTGCAATGAAAGCTAACATACCATTCGCTTTCTTTACTGCCTGCTGCACCTGCATGCCTACCTTCAATGACTGGTGTACCATGACACCAAGGTCTCGCTGCATCTCCCCCTTTCCCAATCGGCCACCATTTAGATAATAGTCTGCTTTCCTGTTTTTGCCACCAAAATGGATAACCTCACATTTATACTCGACGACCTGTACGCCTTTGCAGTGCTGGAGGTAACCGCAACAGCCGGAGGAAATCCCACGCAGGTCACGGGGAGAAGGCGCAAACTCTGTACAGACAAGCGCCCGTTGTCAGGATCGAACCCGGGCCCCTGGTGCTGTGAGGCAGCAACTCCACCGTATCATCCCCCAATTCCACCCAGACGTGCTGGCAACATCTGGAGCGATCTAGCAACAAGGGATTTTAAAAAACAAGCGCGTCCCTGCCTCGCTGATATTTACTGCGTTTGTTTGCCGCGGGCTTGATTCGCCGAGCTGCCAACTCATCCTCCCCGCACCATCTTCCAAATTAAGTTGTCTTCCAGAGCTCTCACCTCACTAAATCATCCACCTCTTAATGGAATTTGTGTCGGCCCTGCAGCCTTCTGAGGTCTCACTCTGACACGACCGTCCACATCACCCGACGCGCCCATGATTTACAGCCACGTGCCTGTGGCTGTGGCCGTCTCTCCGGTACACTCAAATACAGGGTGGCATGGTGGCTCAGCGGTAGAGTTGCTGCCTTATAGCGTTTACAGACCCGGCTTCGATCACAACCACAGGTGCTGTTCTGTACAACTTTAATCTATTGTGAGATCTAACAGTGATTGTTAACCTCCAGAACAAGGGGTCATAGTTTACATAGAAACATAGAAACATAGAAAATAGGTGCAAGAGTAGGCCATTCGACCCTTCGAGCCTGCACCGCCATTCAATATGATCATGGCTGATCATCCAACTCAGTATCCTGTACCGGCCTTCTCTCCATACCCCCGTTTAAGGATAAGGGGGAAATCTTTTAGGACCGAGATGAGAAAAACATTTTTCACACAGAGAGTGGTGAATCTCTGGAACTCTCTGCCACAGATGTAGTTGAGGCCACAGTTCAGTGGCTATATTTCAGAGGGAGTTAGATGTGGCCCTTGTGGTTAACGGGATCAGGGGGTATGGAGAGGTCAGGTGTTAGGATACCGAGTTGGATGATCAGCCATGATCATATTGAATGGCGGTGCAGGCTCGAAGGGCCGAATGACCTACTCCTGCACCTATTGTCTATATTTCTATGTTTCTATCTCCAGTTAGGGTCATAAAGTCATAAATCATAAGGTCACAAGTGACAAGATCAGAATTAGACCATTCGGCCCATCAAGTCTACTCCTCCATTCAATCATGGCTGATCTATCTCTCCCTCCTAACCCCATTCTCCTGCCTTCTCCTGATAATCCCTGACACCTGTGGCAGCACGGTGGTGCAGCGGTAGAGTTGCTGCCTTACAGCGAATGCAGCGCCGGAGACCCGGGTTCGATCCCGACTGCGGGTGCTGTCTGTACGGAGTTTGTACGTTCTCCCCGTGACCTGCGTGGGTTTTCTCCAAGATCCTCTGTTTCCTCCCACACTCCAAAGACGTACAGGTTTGTAGGTTAATTGGCTTGTAATAAAATTGTCCCTATTGCGTGTAGGGTAATGTTAATGTGTGGGGATCGCTGGTCGGCGCGGACGCAGTGGGACGAAGGGCCTGTTTCCGCGCTGTATCCTTGAACTAATCTAAACTAAAAATGAAAAGTGTCGCTTGGACCCAATGTGTGAAAGAGACATCTTCTAGATGGGCTGGGCCGCATCCTCAGTGATGTGAGCTGGGGTCATCGTGTCTCATAACATCACACACACACGCCCAGGCGACCCAGCCGGGGTTGATCAGGCCCCGACTTGCGTCCCAGCAGCAACCGCCCACGGATCAGCCATCTTAATCTAACGCCACCTAGTGGCTTTCTCTGCGGCTTCGCTTGCGGATAGAATGGCCTTCTTCTTTACTAGCCCCGTAATGCCCAACTGTTTGAGGACTTTGCACAGTGAGGGGCCTACAAAGCCTCTACAACCCACCTCTATGGGCTCATAGTACGTCTGCTAATTTGAGGAAGGACATCCTTCCTTGTGAATTTATGGAATTCCCTGCCACAGAGGGCAGTGGAGGCCAAGTCACTGGATGGATTTAAGAGAGTTAGAGTGAGCTCTAGGGGCTAGTGGAGTCAAGGGATATGGGGAGAAGGCAGGCACGGGTTATTGATAGGGGACGATCAGCCTGATCACAATGAATGGCGGTGCTGGCTCGAAGGGCCGAATGGCCTCCTCCTGCACCCATTGTCTATTGTCTATTGTCTATTCCTCTCACGATTTTGTACTCCTCTAAGATCACCCCTCATCCTCCTGCTCCACGTGATAGAGTCCCAGCCTGTACAACCTCTCCCTATAGCTCAGGCCCTTGTGTCCTGGCAATATCCTTGTAAATGTCCTTGCACTCATTTACGCAATCTATTCCCTACTCTATGTGTGACAAAGTTGCCCCTCAGGTTCATGTTAAATCTCAGTTCAGTTTAGTTTATTGTCACGTGTACCGAGGTACAGTGAAAAGGTTTTGTTGCATTCCACCCAGTCAGTGGAAAGACAATACACGATTACAATCGAACCATTTACAGTGTACAGATACATGTTAAGGGAATAACGTTTAGTGCAAGGTAAAGCCAGCAAAGTCCAATCAAAGATATTCTGAGGGTCACCAATGACGTAGATAGTAGTTCAGCACTGCTCTCTGGTTGTGGTAGGATGATTCAGTTGCCTGATAACAGCTGGGAAGAAAATGTCCCTGAATCTGGAGGTGTGCGTTTGTTTTCACACTTCTGTACCTCTTGCCCGATGGGAGAGGGGAGAAGAGGGAGTGGCCGGGGTGCGACTGGTCCTTGATGATGCTGCTGGCCTTGCCGAGGCAGCGTGAGGTGTAGATGGAGTTAATGGAAGGGAGGTTGGTTCGTGCGATGGTCCGGGCTGCGTCCACAATTCGCTGCAATTTCTCGCGGTCTCGGATGGAGCCGTTCCCAAACCGAGCCGTGATGCGTCCCGATAAAATGCTTCCTACAGCGCATCTGTAGAAGTTGGTGAGAGTAGCAGGGGACGTGCCAAACTTCCTAAGCCCCAAATATCCCTCGGCTTATAGATTGAGTATTAGAGCATGGCAGCAGGCCCTTTGGCCCAACTCATCCATGCCGACAGTGAAGCCCCGTCAAAGCCAATCCCGGATGGAGCATCGATGGCAGCCTCACCAACAGTCTGTCTTTCCTTTTCCTCTTTTTTTATTATTTTTAGTTGTTTAAAAAGTTTGTGTTAATGTTCTCCGGTTTGTTTTATGTGGGGGTGGGGGGGGGGGGAGGGGTCGGGGGGGGGGAAACTTTTTCAGTCTCTCACCTTGCCGTAGATGCGATTGTTTTCCGTATCGTATATCTGGTCGCTCTGCGGCATAACATCGTGGAGCTGGCGGCCTCGCTCGGGACTGACTTTGAGCCCCACCGCGGGGACGTGGACTTACCATCGTAGCCGACCCCTTGCCTGGGATCAACGCTCCAACCGCGGCCTGTGGATTTCACCATCGAGGAGCTCGCAGTCTCGGGTTGAGACCGTAGATGTCGGGAAGCTCCAAAAGCCGCACGACGTTCGACTAGCCCCGACCCGGGGTAGATCGCCCGGCGCGGGGGAGCTGAGATCCCCCCCCCCCGATGCAGGAACTTGATCGGCACGGGAGTAAGATCGTCCCGTCAACGGAAGCCTCGAGGCCCCCGACTGCTGGAGGACAAAGGGAGAGATTGAACTTTTCTTCGCCTTTCATCACAGTGGGGAATGTGGAGGAGTCACTGTGGTGGATGTTTATGTTAAAATGTATTTTGTGCGTTCTGTCGATTTTTATTTGTATGACTGTACGGCAAATGAAATTCCTCGTATGTTGCAAAACATATTTGGCTAATAAAATATAATAAAATATAATGATGATTATGATTTATAAAACATAATAAAATATAAATATGATTATGATTTGCGTGCGTTTGACCCACGTCCCTCCAAGCCGACTCAGGAGGCTGAGACATTCACCACAGGATGTCCAGCCCCAGAGTTTGATGAGATGGTCCAAATGTTGGCCATTTTTCCATGCCCCAAGCGATGTAAGTAAAGACCAGCGTCTAATGGCGGTGTGGGAGAATGCGCCGCACTCAGGTCTAATTGCTCAGCCTATTTCAACATCTCATCAATTTGTTTAAAGAGAACCTTCAGGCCATTTGTTTTACAGTTAATTTGTTAATACATTTCCTGTCGGGGGGAGGGGGGGGGTAATATTCCGCTGTAATATTCCTCGGGGCCTGAATGTCTCATCTTCCCAGTGCAACGTAATTGATATTGCCTGCACCAGCGCTGTTTCACCGTGCGAGCAGCGCTCTGTGTTTTGTTCCAATATTAACGCTGTGGTGATTAGCGCAGTGCCAAAAACGCACAACCCGCCCCCCCCCCCCCCAGGCTTGGACAGGACGCCAAGTCAATGGATATTTTTTAAGGCAAAGCTAGATTCTTGATTAGTACAGGTGTCAAAGTTAACGGGGAGAAGGCAGTGGGTGTGTAGGAAGGAACTGCAGATGCTGGTTTAAACTGAAGTTAGACAACACAAAAAGCTGGAGTGACTCAGAGGGACCGGCAGCATCTCTGGAGCGAGGGTGTGGGTGACGTTTTGGCTTGAGTCTGAAGAAAGGTCTCGACCCGAAATGCCATCTGGCTTGGATAGAGTGTGGGCGCGGAGAGGAAGTTTCCACTAGTGGGAGAGTCTAGGACCAGAGGTCACAGACTCAGAATTAAAGGACGTTCTTTTAGGAATGAGATGAGGAGAAATTTATTTAGTCAGAGGGTGATGGATCTGTGGAATTAATTGCCACAGAAAACTGTGGAGGCCAAGTCGGTGGAGACCACAAGGAATGCTGCACGATCTTAAGGGGTTGGACAGGCTAGATGCAGGAAGATTGTTCCCGATGTTGGGGAAGTCCAGGACAAGGGGTCACAGCTTAAGGATAAGGGGGGAAATCCTTTAAAACCGAGATGAGGCGAACCTTTTTCACACAGAGAGTGGTGAATCTCTGGAACTCTCTGCCACAGAGGGTATTTGAGGCCAGTTCATTGGCTATATTTAAGAGGGAGTTAGATGTGGCCCTTGTGGCTAAGGGGATCAGGGGGTATGGAGAGAAGGCAGGTACGGGATACTGAGTTGATGATCAGCCATGATCATATTGAATGACGGTGCAGGCTCGAAGGGCCGAATGGCCTACTCCTGCACCTAATTTCTATGTTTCTATGTTTCTATGATTGGCAGCCCCGCCAACAGTCTGTTTGTTTTTTCATCATTTTAAAATTTTTAATGTGTGTTAATAGTTTGTGTAAATGTTCTGCAGTTTATTTTATGTCGGGGGAGGGGGAAATTTTTCTTTCAGTATCTTACCTTGACGGAGGTGCGGTTAATGTTCGGATCGCATCCACCGGTCACTCTGCGGCCTACCATCGATGGAGCAATGGGCCTCCTCGAACTGACCTTGCTGGTGAATCTGTGGAATTCTTTGCCACAGAAGGCTGTGGGGGCCAAGTCGGTGGATATTTTTAAGTCAACAGCAGAGATAGATAGATTCTGCTCCTGTCACTTATGGCTCAGTCATTGACCAGATTCATACACGACACAGGAAGAAGAAAAGATAAACAAAGCTTGCATAAACGTCAAAACAATAGTCAGTAGACAATAGGTGCAGGAGGAGGCCATTCGGCCCTTCGAGCCAGCACCGCCATTCAATGTGATCATGGCTGATCATCCCCAATCAGTACCCCGTTCCTGCCTTCTCCCCATATCCCCTGACTCCGCTATTTCTAAGAGCTCTATCTAGCTCTCTCTTGAAAGCATCCAGAGAACCTGCCTCCACCGCCCTCTGAGGCAGAGAATTCCACAGACTCACCACTCTCTGTGAGAAAAAATGTTTCCTCACCTCCGTTCTAAATGGCTTACTCCTTATTCTTAAACTGTGGCCCTGGTTCTGGGCTCCCCCAACATCGGGAACATGTTTCTTATGTTTCAATAAGATTCCCTCTCATCCTTCTAAACTCCAGAGTGTACAAGCCCAGCCGCTCCATTCTCTCAGCATATGACAGTCCCGCCATCCCAGGAATTAACCTTGTAAACCTACGCTGCACTCCCTCAATAGCAAGAATGTCCTTCCTCAAATTACGGGATCAAAACTGCACACAATACTCCAGTTGTGGTCTCACTAGGGCTCTGTACAACTGCAGAAGGACCTCTTTGCTCCTGAATTTGATTCTTCTTGTTATAAAGGCCAACATGCCATTCGCTTTCTTCACTGCCTGCTGTACCTGCATGCTTACTTTCATAGACTGATGTACCAGGACCCCCAGATCCCGTTGTACTTCCCCTTTTCCCAACTTGACGCCATAACCTGAGGTGAAGCAGCTTGTGTAGAGCTACTGCCAGTGTCAGAGAGTGAGGTATTCTGTGTCGAGTTGCACGTACTCCTTGAGCCAGAAGGGTTTCGTCCCGAAACGTTGCCTATTCCCTTCGCTCCATGCAAAGAGTTGAACCATATCCACTATAGGAAATAGGCAACGTTTCGGGCCGAAACCCTTCCGGGTTTCGTCCCGAAACGTTGCCTATTTCCTTCGCTCCACAGATGCTGCTGCACCCGCTGAGTCTCTCCAGCATTTTTGTCTACCTAAACAATATTTACTCAGGAGATAGTACAGACTCAATGAGCTGAATGGACTCCTCCAATACTACAATAAATCAACCGTAACTGAAGTTGGATTTTAATTTAGTTTATTTTAGAGATTCAGCGTGGAAATAGGCCCTTCAGCCCACTGAGTCCGTGCCGACCAGCGACCCTCCTGTACACTAAAGATAGACACAAAAAGCTGGAGTAACTCGGCGGGGCAGGCAGCATCTCTGGAGTCGAGCGCTTCTTCAGACTGAAAGGCAGGGGAGAGGGAGGCTCAGAGATAACGAAGGATAGGGTGTGAAAAGGAGACATCAAAGGGGATGGTGCTCAAGGTAAATGTAGAATAGATCATTGATAACTAGGAGAAAATTACAATGAAGCATACAGGGATAAAAATATATCAGGGGGACAGTGAGACTGGTCGGAGAACGGAAGATGCGTTTTGGCCCGAAACGTTGCCCATTTCCTTCGCTCCATAGATGCTGCTGCACCTGCTGAGTTTCTCCAGCATTTTTGTATACCTACTGGTCGGAGAACTGGGAAGGAGGAGGGATGGAGAGAGAGTGAAAGCAGTGCTTACGTGAAGTTAGGGAAGTCAATGTTTATACCTCTGGGGGTGTAAGCTGCCCAAGTGAAATATGAGGTGCAGTTCCTCCAATTATCATTGGGCCCCACAGCACCTGTGACCAAACACTAGTTCTATTACTCAGTCCCTACCTGGTTGGAGATGTGGCTGTTCTCCGAGCCGCATCTTCGCCCCTTCCTCGCAGCCTACCAACGGGAGAGGAGCAGCGTTTCCTGGACCGGCCAGAACCTCAGCTTCGGCGGCGGCACAGCGCTGAAGCACCAGCGCGCAGCGGGCGATACCTTACCTGGGTCGCCGTGTGGTAAGCTCCGGAGTGCTGAGACCGTCGACTTCAACATCGCGGAGTTGTGGTTGCGGAGCGTCCAGCTGCGGGCGGCGCTGACTTTAAACACCGCGGAGCCTGGGTGGGATCTCTCGCCGAGATCGCTAGTGTTGGAGCTCTGACCAGTGCGGTCTCCGGGGAGGAAGCGGCCGTTGCAGACGCTCGAAACCGCTTAGAGTGTTCTCCCGACGCCGGAGCTCCATCATCCAGCGTGAGGGCCTGAAACATCGGGCCGCCGTTGTGGCGACTGTGGAGACCTCAATAGGCCCGACCATGGGTGAACATAGAGGAAGAGGACTGGACTTTGCTGCCTTCCCTCACAGTGGGAACCATTGTGGGGGGATTGGTTTATGTTTAATGGTAAATTCTTCTATGTTGTGTTTTACTTTTTATCGGTGTGCTGCAGATGGCAACTCAAATTTCACTTCACCAATTGGTGTACGTGACAATAAATGTCCTTTGTCTTGCCTTTGTCTTGCCTTTGTACCCCACACACGAGGAACAATACACAGAAGCCAATTGACCTGCAAACCTGTACGTCTTTGGAGCGTGGGAGGAATCCGAAGATCTCGGAGAAAACCCACGCAGGTCACACGGGAGAACGTACAAACTGCGTACAGACACAGCACCCGTGGTCGGGATCGAACCCGGGTTTCTGGCGCTGCCAGGCAGCAACTCTACAGCCGCGCCACCTAGCCGCACCCACTATGGTCGGGGGGAAGAGAGGAAGAGGATTCACCTCTCGCAGATTATGCTGCTGTTCATTGAAAACGATGAGGAAATACATTTGCCACCGTTACGCCAGCTGAATTAGGACACTTTTTAAGGTGTCTGGCGCAGTCTGAAATGTATATACAGAGAATGATGGTCTCTTAAGGTTTCCAATTCTATCTCTTTCAGTGTGATCAATCTATATTACTTCATTCATCGTTGCAACGACACGTTGCTGTGATTGATTCATAAATTCCTTCAAATTATAATTGAGATTTTACAATCCATCATCTGCAAGAAATTGCGTTGTGGGATTATTAAATGATTGCCACTAAATTATTTCGGTATGTAATGGATTTTTTCCCTTCTCTTTAAAGCACACAAGGATTGCTAAAAGGAAAATGGGTGAGGTCCAATCCTTTGCTCTCCTCGCCTCTGATGCTGACTGACACAGACACTGATTGCTGGGAGAATCCAGGCCTCAGAATTAAAGGATGTTCCATTAGGAAGGGGATGAGGAGATGAATTTATTTAATCAGAGGGGGGTGAATCTGTGGAATTCATTGCCACAGAAGACTTAAGAGCCTGTCCCACTTGCATGCGATTGCATGCGTTTGGCGTGACCAAACGTGGTCGCTTGAGGTGTACGGGCACCCTATGGCCGTGTGGGGCCGGTCCCACGTAAAAGCGCGGAGTTTTGTGGGGCTGTTCCCGACATCGCGCGGGGCATCGAAATTCTGGCAGAGTCCGAAATCTTCGCGCGCCAATGGCCCGTCGGCACGCAGGCGCATTGCGGGCATACGCAGCATCTTGACGATGTACGCCTAGCGCGTGGTGTTGCATGATGACCTCACCACCTGGCGTGGCGTGCGTGATGATGTCACCGCCTGACGCCGTGCGACGCCCAAATTCAGTCGGCCCATCTCCTGCCCAGCTGATTGGTAAGCATGACGCAAATTACGTCACACGCGAACTTAGCACGTACGTAGCGCGTACTTAGCGCAAACTTAGCGCAAACACCGCTTCCATTTGGTCACGCAAAACGCATGCAATCGCATCCTTTAATGGGCCTGTCCCACATAGGTGATTTTTTAGGCAACTACAGGAGACTAGTTTGTCGCCACATGTTCGCCGGTGGTCGCCGGGAGTCGTCTCCTCAGTCGCGCATAAAGTCGTAGCGTCTTTCTGATCGCCGCTAAATTTTCAACATGTTGAAAATTTTATGGCGACAGTGAGTTTGACGCCAATGAGCGCAGCTTGACTTCTCCTGGCGTAGGCGCTGGCGTAGGTTGCCACCGGTTGATTTTCTCATCTCGGTCCTAAAAGGTTTCCCTCTTTTCCTTAAGCTGTGACCCCTGTCCTGGACTTCCCCAACATCGGGAACAATCTTCCTGCATCTAGCCTGTCCAACCCCTTAAGAATTTTGTAAGTCCCTATAAGATCCCCCCTCAATCTTCTAAATTCTAAAGCCCAGTCTATCCAGTCTTTCTTCATATGAAAGTCCTGACATCCCAGGAATCAGTCTGATGAACATTCTCTGCAATCCCTCTATGGCAAGAATGTATTTCCTCAGATTGGGAGACCAAAACTGTACGCAATACTCCAGGTGTGGTCTCACCAAGACCCTGTACAACTGCAGTAGAACCTCCCTGCTCTTATAGACAAGAGATGTTGAATCCCAAGAGGTTTAGTTTCGAGATACAGCGCGGAAACAGGCCCTTCGGCCCACTGGGTCCGCGCCGACCAGCGATCCCCGCACATTAACACCATCCTACACCCACTAGGGACAGGTTTTACATTTATACAAAGCCAATTAATCTACCAATCTGTAGGTCTTTGGAGTGTGGGAGGAAACCGAAGATCTCGGAGAAAACCCACACAGGTTACGGGGAGAACGTACCAACTCCGTACATACAAGCTCCTGTAGTCGGGATCGAACCTGGGTCTCCAGCGCTCTATTCGCTGTAAGGCAACTCTACCGCTGCGCCACTGTGGCTGTTGGCAACATGGTGGCGCAGCGGTAGAAACTAGAGATTAAATAATTCTAGGCATCACCATTTAGTTACCTCAGGGGGCTGAATATTACCCACTCCAGTTTAAAGACGGATGCTGCCATGGAATTGTTCCAACCTATAGCTACAGGGGGAGACACATGGGGGCACATTGGCAGAGTTGCTGCCTTACAGCGATGGAAACTCAGGTTCGATCCCAACTACGGGTGCTGTCTGTATGTTCGCCCCGTGACCTGCGTGGGTTTTTTTCCGAGATCTTCAGTTTCCTCCCACACTCCAAAGACGTACAGGTTTGTAGGTTAATTGACTTGGCGTGGTTGTAAATTGTCCCTGGCGTGTGTAGGATAGTGTTAGTCTGCGGGGGATCGCTGGTCGGTACGGACTCAGTGGGCCAACGTGCCTGTTTCCGCGCTGTATCTCTAGACTAAACTAAACTAAACTACGTTTGGGTGTAAAAGCCCAAAAGGGTCCACAAACTGTGACCTGCAATTCACCGGGATCCACATTCACTCTGGAACACAAGGAATTGCAGCGAATTGTGGACGCAGCCCAGACCATCGCACAAACCAACCTCCCTTCCATTGACTCCATCTACACCTCACGCTGCCTCGACAAGGCCAGCAGCATCATCAAGGACCAGTCGCACCCCGGCCACTCCCTCTTCTCCCCTCTCCCATCGGGCAAGAGGTACAGAAGTGTGAAAACGCACACCTCCAGATTCAGGGACAGTTTCTTCCCAGCTGTTATCAGGCAACTGAATCATCCTACCACAACCAGAGAGCAGTCCTGAACTACTAACTACCTCATTGGTGACTATCCTTGATCAGACTTTTAACCATATAACATATAACCATATAACAATTACAGCATGGAAACAGGCCATCTCGACCCTACAAGTCCGTGCCGAACAATTATTTTCCCTTAGTCCCACCTGCCTGCACTCAACCCTCCATTCCCTTCTCATCCATATGCCTATCCAATTTATTTTTAAATGATACCAACGAACCTGCCTCCACCACTTCCACTGGAAGCTCATTTTCTGGCTTTACTTTGCACTAAATGTCATTCCCTTATCATGTATCTGTACACTGTAAATGGTTTAACTATACAACATCCTTCGTATTGCATGGTGACCAAAAGTGAATGCAATACTCTATATAAGTAGACAAAATGAGTGGGAAAGATAGACACAACATGCTGGAGTAAGTTGGCGGGACAGGCAGCATTTCTGGAGAGAATAAATGGGTGAGCGTTCCTTCTCTCCAGAGATGCTGCCTGTCCCGCTGAGTTACCCTAGCATCTTGTGTCGAAATCCAAAAGTAGATATAGGAACTGCAGATGCTGGTTTACCAAGAAATGACATTCACTGCTGGAGTAATTCAGCGGGTCAGGCAGTGTCCCTGGAAAACATGGATAGGTGACGGTTCAGGTTGGGACTTTTCTGCAGACTGGTTGTCTTAGTCGAAACTCCACATAGTCCAAATGTGGCCATTGCATTGTGTGTGTGTGTGTGTGTGTGTGTGTGTGTGTGTGTGTGTGTGTGTGTGTGTGTGTGTGTGTGTGTGTGTGTGTGTGTGTGTGTGTGTGTGTGTGTGTGTGTGTGTGTGTGTGTGTGTACGTGTGTGTGTGTGTGTGTGTGTGTGTGTGTGTGTGTGTGTGTGTTTTGTACGTGTGTGTGTGTGTGTTTAGATGTGTATATGTGTGTGTGTGTGTGTGTGTGTGTGTGTGTGTGTGTGTGTGTGTGTGTGTGTGTGTGTGTGTGTGTGTGTGTGTGTGTGTGTGTGTGTGTGTGTGTGTGTGTGTGTGTGTGTGTGTGTGTGTGTATGTGTCTGTGTGTGTGTGTGTGTGTGGGGGTGTGTGTGTGTATTTATATCTGAGTGCATGTATTTTTATCATTGTGTGTGTGTGCGTGTGCATGTGTATGTGTGTGTATATGTGCGCGTGTGTATATGTGTGTGTGTGTAGTTGTATCTGAGTGTATGTACTTTTATCATTGTGTGTGTATACTGTATATGCATGTGTATATGTGTGTATTTGTATCTGAGTGTATGTATTTTTATCATTGTGTGTGTGTGCGTGTGTGTGTGTATATGTGCATGGGTGTATATGTGTGTATTTGTATCTGAGTGTATGTATTTTTATCATTGTGTGTGTGTGCGTGTGTGTGTGTGTATATGTGCGTGGGTGTATATGTGCGTGGGTGTATATGTGTGTATTTGTATCTGAGTGTATGTACTTTTATCATTGTGTGTGTGTACTGTATATGCATGTGTGTATATGTGTGTGTATATGTGCATGTGTGTATATGTGTGTATTTGTATCTGAGTGTATGTATTTTTATCATTGTGTGTGTGTGTATATGTGCGTGGGTGTATATGTGTGTATTTGTATCGGAGTGTATGTATTTTTATCATTGTGTGTGTGTGTGTGTGTGCATGCGTGCGTGTGTGTATATGTGCGTGGGTGTATATGTGTGTATTTGTATCTGAGTGTATGTATTTTTATCATTGTGTGTGTGTGCGTGCGTGCGTGTGTGTATATGTGCGTGGGTGTATATGTGTGTATTTATATCTGAGTGTATGTATTTATACCCGTGTGTGTGCGTCTGTGATATCTACATTACGGCTGTGCAGCTCTCCAGTTGTGTGAAGTGTATCTCAGTGAGGTTATTGAGCAGCAGGCGACTAAATCTCCATTATCCTCCCCCTCATCTTCTACAACCTGGCTCCCGCAGTGCGTTTGTTATGTTTTATTTCCACACCTCTGAAATGAATTGTACATGAAATTCAAAAGGACAGCGCAGCTTTATACGTTGGCAGCAATGATAGAGGGAGGGGAGGGGGGGAAGAATTCAATCCTCTCATGGCTTCTGTATTCAGGCCTCACCACACAACTCCCCCTCCCATTCCCACACTGACCTCTCTGTCCTGGGCCTCCTCCACTGTCAGAGTGAGGCCCAGCTCAAATTGGAGGAGCACACCTCATATTTCGCTTGGGCAGTTTACACCCCAGTGGTATGAATATTGACTTCTCTAACTTCAGATAGCCCTTGCTTTCCCCCTCTCTCCATCCCCTCCCCCTTCCCAGTTCCCCCACCAGTCTTACTGTCCCCGATTACATTCTATCTCCGTCCCGCCCACTCCCCTGACATCTGTCTGAAGAAGGGTCTCGGCCTGGAAACGTCGACCATTCCTTCTCTCCCGAGATGCTGCCTGTCCCGCTGAGTTACTCCAGCATTGTGTGTCTTACCACATAACCTCATGTGGAGCAGTGGCAGAAGTCACCACCGGCTACACTTGGCACGGACGGGACTTGGTGGTGAAATGGCGCCAAACATGGCGGGTGTCGGCATGGTAGGCCGAATATTCGGAATATTGTGAGCCATTTTGTCGGCACTGGGCCTGTACTCGCTGGAGTTTAGAAGAATGAAGGGAAACATCATTGAAATGCAGAATAATGAAAGGCTTGGATAGAGTTGGTGTGGAGAGGATGTTTCCACTGGTGGGAGAGTCTAGGACTAGAGGTCACAGCTTCTGAATTAAAGGACATCCTTGTTGGAAGGAGATGAGGAGATTACTGCAGTTGTACAGGGTCTTGGTGAGACCACACCTGGAGTATTGCGTACAGTTTTGGTCTCCAAATCTGAGGAAGGACATTCTTGCCATAGAGGGAGTGCAGAGAAGGTTCACCAGACTGATTCCTGGGATGTCAGGACTGTCTTATGAAGAAAGACTGGATAGACTTGGTTTATACTCTCTAGAATTTCGGAGACTGAGAGGGGATCTTATAGAAACTTACAAAATTCTTAAGGGGTTGGACAGGCTAGATGCAGGAAGAGTGCTCCCGATGTTGGGGAACTCCAGGACAAGGGGTCACAGCTTAAGGATAAGGGGGAAATCCTTTAAAACTGAGATGAGAAGAACTTTTTTCACACAGAGAGTGGTGAATCTCTGGAACTCTCTGCCACAGAGGGTAGTCGAGGCCAGTTCATTGGCTATATTTAAGAGGGAGTTAGATGTGGACCTTGTGGCTAAGGGGATCAGAGGGTATGGAGAGAAGGCATATGGCCTTATGACATTATGACCTTACGACCTTATATCTAAAATGAATTTCACTATGTAATGTTTACCAAAGCCAATTGGCCTACAAGCTTGTACGTCTTTGGAATGTGGGAGGAAACTGGAGCACCCAACCCAACCAGGACATCTTCAGCCCTGTCTACTCCCTAGATCCCGTCACCAGTCCTTTGGCCACTGACAGCAGAGCCACTCCTCCCCTTGCGGACCCTAGGTGGAGTGGCGATGCTCCTTGCCCTCCGGGACCCTGGCCACAAGGGACGCTCCACTGGTCCCTCCACCCTCAACAGGAACAACGCTGCTCTTGGTCTTGGTGACTTCTCCAAGTGGTCCATGAAGGATCTGAGCTGACGCCGGTTCTGGGCATTGCAATGCTTCAAATTGCTAGTCCACTCGCGTTCCTCCAGAACCTTCTCTTCCTCCAGAGAGGTTCAAGGATTATTCGCAACTCCCCGACCAATTTTCAGACTGATTGAAGAATGATCGATTGCAGAAGATGCCAAGAAGAAGGTCTGATGGAGGTCTCGACCCAAAACGTCACCTATCCATGGTCAGGAGCCAAGACCCAAGAGTGTTTCATTGTCATACTGTATGTCCCAGGTAGGACAGTGACATTCTTACTTGCAGCAGCACAACAGTTTGATAGATCTCTTACAGATAGAGAAGGGATGTGGGGAGACGGCAGAAACGGGGTACTGATTGGGGATGATCAGCCATGATCACATTGAATGGCGGTGCTGGCACGAAGGGCCGAATGGCCTACTCCTGCACCTACTCCTGCACCTTTTGTCTGTTGTCTACACTGTGAATAATATAATAAACGAGAAAAAAATATAAACACATACATGCATGCACACACGCACACATGCGCACATACATGCGCACACAAACGCACACATGAGCACACTAACGCACACACGCAAACACACACACACGCACACACACACACACACGTACACACTGTTCCTGAAGCTGGGATGTTACAGTTTTCAGGCCCTTCTACCCAGGGGCGGAAAACCCGGGGTGGCCAGAAGGGTCACGTCCCCTCCGTGTTTTGAGAGGTGGGGACATCCCCCCCAAGTTTTTATAATCCGGATTTTAAAATCTGATGATCGAGGACGCCGATTGGAGGAGGGAGACGTCGGTCGGCAGGCAACGGGACATGATTCAGCGCGATGATTGGAGGAAGTAGGAGGGGAGGGGGGAAGGGACTGAGGATAGAGCGCGGTGATTGGAGGAGGGAGACGTGAGGAGCTCCTCTATAATCTTTGACCAGGATCGATCCCGGCCGGGTCTCCGGCGCTGTCCCCCCCCCTCCCGAGTACCCCCCCCCCCCCCCCCCCCCCCCCCCGCGGGTGGCCAGAGAGGTTGGCAGCAAAGATCCTCCACTATAGGATCTAGGATCTTCGGTCGGCAGTCAGACGGGCCAGCGCAGAGAACCAGCGCTAAACCCAGCTAACTCTGCCTGTCCCGCCAGGTGAGCTTACAACCCTTCCTGGACTTGCGGGAAATATGGCCTGCGCGGAGAAGCAGCGCTGGTGTCCCGTCAGTCCAGACAGGGCTGTAGTCAACCTGGTGAGCCAGGCAGAGCCAAAGATTATAGAGGAGCAGAGCAGAGCTGCAATTAGCGCTGGATTGAGCCTCCGAAGCCTCGCACGCGCACGTGTGTGTGAGTGTGCGCATGCAAGCGTGGAGATTTAAAGATCCAAAATATCGGGAATTATCGCGTTTGCTCGCTGCATTTCATCAATAAAGATTAAAAAAAGTCAATAATGCCTTACTTTTGATGAAATGCAGCGAGCAAACGCGATAATTCCCGGTATTTTGGATCTTTAAATCTCCACGGCAAATGTCCGCTGATCACTTCCGCTGGATTTGCACCTTCAGCTCCCTCTTGAATTTACCTTAGTTTCTATCTTTTCTTTGGACTGTAAATTTAGGTAGCTGTCGCTCACGGTCACCCCGACTGGCACAGTAAATTGCAGCTCAAAAACTGGCCGTTTTCGATGTTTTTAACGGGTGTGAAAGTGCGTGTTTTCACATTCACTAACATGTACCGGATGTATAGCATAGAATAGAATAGTTTCTTTATTGTCATTGTAACATGAACCATGTACAACGAAATTTAAAAATGTCAGCCAGTCAGTGCACCATTCAAACATTTCTAAAAGCTAACGATACATACAAGGTAAAATATTAAAAGATAAACAACTATATTAATATCACGAAAATAGCACGCATAAACACCGAACCCTCCATCCTTCTGTCGATTTCACGGTGTACCACAGTCCCTTAGTATGTATCGCCCCTGCGTTCCTTGGCGGCTACATTTAGTGCTTTTATAGCAGTGGGGTAAAAACTGTTTTTTAGTCTGTTCGTCCTTGTCCTTGTAGATCTGTACCGTCTGCCTGACGGCAACAGTTCAAAGAGAGAGTGTCCGGGGTGGGAAATGTCCTTTATGATACTCTGGGAGATTTTGTCTCTGGGACATGTACTCCACTTCAGATTTTCGGTCACGTGGGTGCGGATCTACGCTCCAGTGACCTTTCGTGAAATCACCCTGTACCTTCTTCTTGATGGCAGGAGTGAAATGAGTGTGTGGCCAGGGTGGTGTGTGGGTCTCTGATGATGCTCCGTGCCATGTTGTGGCAGCGACTCCGGTAGAACCCTTCGATGGTGGGGAGGTCAGTACCGGCGATGGATTGGGCAATTGGCACACCACATGGACGCTTGCCGGACTGACTGAATGACTCCACATTTCTTTCACACACAGAGAATTTAACGCGGAGAAACGTGAGGTGTGGCATTTTGGGAACCCTGACATGGGCAGAATGTACCCAGTGAATGGCATGGCTGTAGGGAGTGTTGTAGAGCAGTGGGATCCAGGAGTTTAAGAATGGACTGAACAAGTTAGGGCTTTATTCTTTGGAGCGCAGAAGGTTAAGGGGGGACTTGATAGAGGTTTTTTAAATGATGAGAGGGATAGACAGAGTTGACGTGGAAAAGCTTTTCCCACTGAGAGTAGGGAAGATTCAAACAAGGGGACATTACTTGAGAATTAAGGGACTGAAGTTTAGGGGTAACATGAGGGGGAACTTCTTTACTCAGAGAGTGGTAGCTGTATGGAATGAGCTTCCAGTGAAGGTGGTGGAGGCAGGTTCGTTTTTATCATTTAAAAATAAATTGGATAGTTATATGGATGGGAAGGGAATGGAAGGTTATGGTCTGAGCGCAGGTGTATGGGACTAGGGGAGAATATGTGTTCGGCACGGACTTGAAGGGTCGAGATGGCCTGTTTCCGTGCTGTAATTATTATATGGTTATATGGTTAAGGGACTGCAGATGCTGGAAAATCGAAGGTAGACAAAAATTCTGGAGAAACTCAGCGGGTGCAGCAGCATCTATGGAGTGAAGGAGGCAACGTTTCGGGATGAAACTCAAAGGAAATAGGTAATGTTTCGGGCCGAAACGTTGCCTATTTCCTTCGCTCCAAAGAAGAAAGGAAGAGGCGGAGGCAGTGGGCTGAGGGAGAGCTGGGAAGGGGAGGGGAAAGAGGGAGAAAGAGGGAGAAAGCAAGGACTACCTGAAATTGGAGAAGTCAATGTTCATACCGCTGGGGTGTAAACTACCCAAGCGAAATATGAGGTGCTGCTCCTCCAATTTGCGGTGGGACTCACTCTGGCCATGGGGGAGGCCCAGGACAGAAAGGTTGGATTGGGAATGGGAGGGGGAGTTAAAGGGCTGAGCCATCAGGAGGTCAGGTTCATTCCTCTTACATGTTTTTCCTCTACCTGCTAAATTTTTGTAAGGTGTCCTTGAGACTCTTGAAAGGCGCCCATAAATAAAATGTATTATTATTATTATTGCGAACCGAGCGGAGGTGTCGGGCGAAGAGATTGCCAAGCCTGTGCTTGGTCTCACCGATGTAGAGCAGCTGACACCTAGAGCAGCGGATGCAATAGATGAGGTCGGAGGAGATGCAGGTGAACCTCTGCCGCACCTGGAAAGACTGCTTGGGTCCTCGAATGGAGTCGAGGGGGGAGGTAAAGCGACAAGTCCCCATTTGGAGTATTGTGTTCAGTTTTGTGAACCATGTTATTAGAAAGATGTCGTCAAGCTGGAAAGGGTTCAGAAAAGATTGATCAGAATGTTGCCAGGACTAGAGGGTTTGAGATATAAGGGGGAGATGGGGTAGAAACATAGAAACATAGACAATAGGGTGCAGGAGTAGGCCATTCGGCCCTTCGAGCCTGCACCGCCATTCAATATGATCATGGCTGATCATCCAACTCAGTATCCCGTACCTGCCTTCTCTCCATACCCTCTGATCCCCTTAGCCACAAGGGCCACATCTAACTCCCTCTTAAATATAGCCAATTAACTGGCCTCGACTACCCTCTGTGGCAGAGAGTTCCAGAGATTCACCACTCTCTGTGTGAAAAAAGTTCTCCTCATCTCGGTTTTAAAGGATTTCCCCCTTATCCTTAAGTTGTGACCCCTTGTCCTGGACTTCCCCAACATTGGGAACAATCTTCCTGCATCTAGCCTGTCCAACCCCTTAAGAATTTTGTAAGTTTCTATGAGATCCCCTCTCAATCTCCTAAATTCTAGAGAGTATAAACCAAGTCTATCCAGTTTTTCTTCATAAGACAGTCCTAAGGGGTAGGCTGGGACTCTATTGCTTGGAGTGCAGGAGGTGATCTTAGCGATCAACATTAAATCATAAGAGGAGTAAATCGGGTAAACGCACAGAGTCTTTTGCCCAGTAGGGAATCGAGAACCAAAGGACATAGGTTTAAGGTGAGGGGGTAAAGATTTAATAGGAACCTGAGGTATAACTTTTGTTACACAAAGAGTGGTAGGTGTGTGGAATGGGCAGCCGGAAGAGGTAGTTGAAGCAGATACTATCGCAACATTTAAGAAATACTAGACCAAGTGCAGACCCGTTGGGTCTGCTCCCCCAACGCAGGCGTTCCCTACCCGTAGCCCCCCACGGGAGATGTGGTCCTCCAACTCAAGCGGCTCAGGAATCAGCAGTGCGCCTGTTTTTAAATGGCGTCTTTGAGGCGAGATACGGGCGCCAGCAGCCGTTATGGTCGCTGGCCAGCAGGAGGCGACAAAATGAGTGAGTGGGAGGGGGGGAGAAGGATTTGATTTAAAAAGTGTGCATAAATATGATGAAATGTAATGAGGAGTGGATACTTAGAAAGAAAAGTGAAATCTCTACCGAAATGGAAAAGATCTCGGCGATTGTGCGTCTGGATTCGGCGTGGCAAGGAATCAAAGGAAGAAAGGCAGCCGGCAGTCGTACATGTAAATGGATCCATTCCGATTGGACATCTGTGAGCATTGGGCATTCCGATTGGACATCTGCGAGTATTGGGCATTGTGACATCACACGATGGAACGAATCAAAAGGCAGAAAGGCAGCCGGACGGCGCCAGGCGGCAGCCACACAGTTTTATATAATAGATAGATGTAGGCATAACCTATCCTATCACAAGATTGGAAAGGTACAGAGGGATATTGGCCAAACCCAGGCAAGTTGGGCCCACTCAGCCCGCCTGAACTCCTCTTTATCCTCAAGCCTTTCTTGACGTCCTATATTTATGTATGTACTTAATCTATGAACCACTGTTGTATAACGTTAGTACCTCCACCAATGTAAAGCACTTTGGTCAACGAGAATTGTTTTTTAAATGTGCTATAGAAATAAAATAACTTGACTTGACTTGACTTGTTCGATCTGGGACATTTGGCAATAAAACTGTACCATACGATAGAACTTTATTCATCCCCGGAAGGAAATTGCCTGCTGACAGTCACAACACACATCAAGGTACATGAACACTTGAAATTAAAATTAAATTAAAAGTGAAAACATAGAAAGAGACAAGCGACTGTTGGCTGGCTGGCTACTGTGTGCACAGCGCCTTAACCGGAACAAACAAACAAACCCAGGCTCATCCCCTGGGCCAAGGTTTTTAAAACTCGAGTGCCCCCCTTCCCCTCTCCCACACCGGGTCCCGCTTTGTCCTCCCACCATCCACCCCACGCCAGGTCCTCCATTGTCTTCCCCTCCCTCACGCCCATCGACCGCTGATCGTGGGTCGATCGCGAGGCCCCATCGCACCGAGGCTCCCACTGCCGAGGCTCCACCACCGACAAGGCCCCACCACCGACAAGGCCCCACCACCGACAAGGCTCCACCAGGCCCCACCACCAACGAGGCCCCACCACCGACAAGGCTCCACCACCGACAAGGCCCCACCACCGACAAGGCCCCACCACCGACAAGGCCCCACCACCGACAAGGCTCCACCACCGCCGAGGCTCCCACTGCCAACGAGGCCCCACCACCGACAAGGCCCCACCACCGACAAGGCTCCACCACCGACAAGGCTCCACCACCGATGAGGCTCCACCACCGACAAGTATCCCACTGCTGCTGAGGCCCCACCACCCTTGACTCTTGACTTTATGTCCCTCTTTATCTCCAGAAATTCTTATTCCCTGACAATATTGATTCCTCAACACACTAAGAGCTTTGCTGTTGGTTGCCTCATTTGCTATTTTACAACATAGACTACACTTCAAGGAGTGTTTAATTGGGTGTGAAGCATTGCTACACATGCTGATTGAGACACAACGACCGTTGCAGAAGGGTAAGTCTTCCTATAAACGTTGCAAAAACACATTGACCAAATAACAAGATCTGTTTTGGCAGTCCGACCTGTACAATCTTTGTTTAATGGGAAGTAAATGTTGCGTTGCAGGGAGCTGTGATTTTATAAGTGTCGGAAGGAACTGCAGGTGATGGTTTAAACTGAAGATAGACACAAAATGCTGGAGTAACTCAGCGGGACGGGTAGCATCTCGGGTCCGAAGAAGAATCTCAACCCAAAACGTTTCCCATTCCTTCTCTCCAGAGATGCTGCCTGTCCTGCTGAGTTACTCCAGCATTTTGTGTCTGTCTGCAATCTTATAACCTCTGTTTATGTTGATGGAAAAGTACAAGAATGCTGGAAACCTGTAATAAAAACAATCTGTGGAGAGAAGAGGGAGGGTGATGTTTCTTCAGCAACCGAAGATGCAGTGTTAAACATGAGTGGGGGGGTTTGCCAAGTTATAGAAAGAAAAAGAGAGAGAGAGAGAGACAGACATACAGGGAGACAGAGACGGATAAAATACTGAAATTCAAGACAAACCCATATGAGACTACTAGAGATGGTGTAAACATGGCTATAAATGACATTAACATGATCTTTCACAAGGCAGCCATCAAAGCTGACCTCGTGAAACAGAAGGCAAACATTATCAAAAAACACAGCCATGAAAAATGGTTCGACCATGAGTGTAAAAATGTCAGAAGAGACCTGAGGAAAATATCGAACCAAAAACACCGTCAACCAAACAACCCAGACTTACGTATTAGATATAATGAAACTCTTAAAAGGTATAAACACACGATTAGGAACAAAAGACAAAACTACACTCACAAGAGACTTGAAAAAATTGAAAATTCCATAAATCAAAACCAATTTTGGGATATGTGGAATAACCTGAGCACAACAAAACTACAAACAATACCAATTCAAGACGGTGATATCTGGAGAGCACACTTCAAAAATCTATATAAGGACATCCCAATAGATAAAATAAACTCAAATTATTCCCATATCAAAGAAAAACTCCAAACACTAGAAACAGTAATTATAGATTATCAAAACCCTCTTGATTCCCCAATTACTTTGGAAGAACTGACCATAAAAATAAAATCTCTCCACTCAAAGAAAGCCTGTGGTCCAGGCAGCATCAACAATGAAATGCTGAAGTACAGCACTCCGGAGATGCAGGACATAGTGCTTAGGCTGTTCAACATCATACTACGATCAGATTATGTCCCTGATATTTGGTGTCAAGGGCTTATTTCACCCATTTATAAGAGTGGAAACAAATTAGACCCAAATAATTATCGTGGCATCTGTGTCAGTAGCAGCCTAGGGAGGTTATTCTGCAGTATCATAAATAACAGAATGCAGAATTTCCTTAACAAACACAACATTCTCAGTAAAAGCCAAATTGGCTTCCTCCCAATACACTGTACCACCGACCACATTTATACCCTCCACACTCTCATTGAAAAACATGTTCACCAAGCGAAAAATGGGAAAATATTCGCCTGTTTCATTGACTTTGAGAAAGCATTTGACTGTATTTGGCATGAAGGGGCTCTATTACAAACTCCTCAGCTGTGGTATAGGAGGAAAGGTATATGACCTTATCCAATCAATGTATCTGAATAATAAATGTTGCGTTAATATTGGGGACAAACGCACTGATCTCTTCGCCCATAGAAGAGGCGTTCGGCAAGGCTGCAATCTGAGCCCGACACTGTTTAATGTATATATCAACAATTTGGCAGTAAAGTTGGACCAGAGCACAGCGCCGGGCCTCTGTCTTCTGGACGGAGAGGTAAATTCCCTGTTTTATGCGGATGACTTGGTTCTGCTGTCCCCCACAGAACAGGGACTGCAGCAACAGTTGGACCTACTTGATGAGTACTGCCAAAATTGGGCACTGGCAGCAAATCTAAAGAAAACCAACATCATGATTTTTCAGAAAAGACCCAGATGTCAGGAAGATAAATACAATTTTACTCTCAATGGTATTGTTATTGAACACACTATGAGCTCTACATACCTTGGTCTAACTGTTTCAGCATCAGGGAGTTTCAATATAACCATATAACCATATAACAATTACAGCACGGAAACTGGCCATCTCGGCCCTACAAGTCCATGCCGAACAAATTTTTTTCCCCTTAGTCCCATCTGCCTGCACTCGTACCATAACCCTCCATTCCCTTCTCATCCATATGCCTATCCAATTTATTTTTAAATGATACCAATGAACCTGCCTCCACCACTTCCACTGGGAGCTCATTCCACACCGCCACCACTCTCTGCGTAAAGAAGTTCCCCCTCATATTACCCCTAAACTTCTTTCCCTTAATTCTGAAGTCATGTCCTCTTGTTTGAATCTTCCCTATTCTCAAAGGGAAAAGCTTGTCCACGTCAACTCTGTCTATCCCTCTCATCATTTTAAAGACCTCTATCAGGTCCCCCCTTAACCTGGTATGGTATGGTAGTGAATGCATTAAAAGAGAAAGCTCGAAGAGCTCTGTACGCAATAAAAAGAAGATTCTACAGCATCCAAACCCCAATTAAAATCTGGCCTAAAATATTTGACTGTAATCCAGCCTATTGTGCTTTATGGTAGTGAAGTATGGAGTCTGCTCAGCCACCATAGTTATAGTAAATGGGAAAAACATACAACGGAGGCCCTGCGTGTGGAATTTTGTCAGAACATTCTCCGTATCCAAAGGAAAACACCAACAAACGCATGCAGGGCTGAACTAGGCAGATATCCACTGATAATAAATATCCAGAAACAAGCACTAAATTTTTGGAATCACCTTAAATCTAGCCCCCCAGATACCCTCCAGTTTATAGCCCTTCAAACACAAGAGGGGAACCCAGAAAAGAGTTCCCTGTGTCAGTTGGTACTGAGACTAACTACCCCTATTCAGTTAAACCCTCTCCAGTTAAACCCTGACCGGCCCCAGATCAATACTGATCCCCAATCACTAGTTAGAGTGAACCAAATTATCAAACAATGTAAAGAAACATACTTGGAACATTGGGATAAAGAAACCAAAAGCCAAAGCAGATTAGAATGTTACCGTTCCCTAAAAAGAGATTATAAATTGGCAGACTATCTCTCAACTGTTAGAGATATAAAGCAGAGACAGACCCTCACCAAATACAGGTTAAGTGACCACTATTTGGCAGTTGAAAAAGGAAGACAGAAGAGATTCTGGCAACCAAGAAAAAACAGAATATGTGGCCACTGTTTGACAGGTGAGGTTGAAACAGAGATGCACTTCCTCCTAAAATGCAAGAAAATTGACAAAACAAGGAAAGCAGACTTTGACAAACTCAGTGTGGCAACCCCTGATTTTAAAGAACCAGATGATACATCAAAACTAAGAATAATCCTTGGTGAAGGAAATACGGCACATCTTGGTGCACAATACGTAACAGCATGCCATAACCTGAGAGACGGTGAATGACCAACATGCACATATGTACGCACACACTAATCGACATTAACTAACACTACGAAATTAATACTGAATTGCTAAACTTGCTATTGTGTTGTACTGCTTACAGCTACAAGAACGTGTAGCATTCAATAAAGGGCTATAGGCGTATTGTGAGTTTATGTACAGGGACATATCTGTCCATGCACTGTAGACTTGTATTTATACTTATGCATTCTAAACATGTATGTCATGTTTTATACTTTGGCAATATAACAATTTTTTTTATCATGCCAATAAAGTTTTTAAATTGAATTGAATTGAATTGAGAAAAAGGAAAAGAAGAAAAAGATCGAGAAAGAGAGGGGGAGAGACGAAGAGAAAGTAAAAGAGAGAAAAAGAGAAAGCGGGAAAGAGAGAGAGAGAAAGAGAGAGAGAGTTTGGAGAGGGAGATAGATCAGCCATGTTTGAATGGTGGGCCCAATGGCCTAATTCTATTCCTTATGACCTCATGAGATGTTACATCCTTTAGTACATGGACAGACCAGTGGCTCAACTGGTAGAGGAGCTGCCTCACAGCACCAGAGACCTGGGTTCGATCCTGACCTCGGGTGCTGTTTGTGTGGAGTTTGCACGTTCGCCCTGTGACCAGGTGGGTTTCCTCCAGGTGCTCCTACATCCCCCCTGTGTCCCAAAGGCGTGCAAATTTGTAGGTTAATTGCCCTCTGTAAATTGCCCCGAATGTTCCCCGATGTTGGGGGAGTCCAGAACCAGGGGTCACAGTTAAAGAATAAGCTGTAGGCCATTTAGGACTGAAATGAGGAAAAACCTTTTCACCCGGAGAGTTGTGAATCTGTGGAATTCTCAGGAAACCAGAGGAGCAAAGAGGTCCCTGCAGTTGTACAGGGCCCTAATGAGACCACACCTGGAGTATTGTGTGCAGTTTTGGTCTCCAAATTTGAGGAAGGCCATTCTTGCTATTGAGGGAGCCCAGCATAGGTTTACAAGGTTAATTCACGGGACGGCGGGACCGTCATATGCTGAGAGAATGGAGCGGCTGGGCTTGTACACTCTGGAATTTAGACGGATGAGAGGGGATCTTATTGAAACATATAAGATTATTAAGGGTTTGGACATTAGCACCCTTCTGAGGCAGGAAACATGTTCCCGATGTTGGGGGAGTCCAGAACCAGGGCCCACAGTTTAAGTATAAGGAGTAAGCCATTTAGAACGGAGACGAGGAAACACTTTTTCACCCAGAGAGTTGTGAATCTGTGGAATTCTCTGCCTCAGAGGGCGGTGGAGGCCGGTTCTCTGGATGCTTTCAAGAGAGAGCTAGATAGGGCTCTTAAAGATAGCGGAGTCAGGGGATATGGGGAGAAGGCAGGAACGGGGTACTGATTGGGGATGGTCAGCCATGATCACTGTGAAAGGCGGTGCTGGCTCGAAGGGCCAAATGGCCTACTCCTGCTCCTGTTGTGTATTGTCTATTGACCTCGCGGTCACAGGGAGAACGTGCAGACTCCGTACAGACAGCACCTGCAGTCGTGATTGAACCCGGGTCCCTGGCGCTGTAAAGCAGCAACTCTACACCCGCGCCACTGTGCTGATCGATAGTCGGCGTGGACTAGGGCAGGCGAAGGGCCTGCTTCCATGCTGCCCCTACACACTATACTCAAATTTCACTGTGGCTTAATCGGTAATCTAGAATGTAGTAGATTGAGGGGGGGATCTTATAGAAACTTACAGAATTCTTAAATGGTTGGACAGGCTAGATGCAGGAAGATTGCTCCCGATGTTGGGCAAGTCCAGGACAAGGGGTCACAGTTTAAGGATAAGGGGGGAAATCCTTTAGGACCGAGATGAGGAAAATATTTTTTACACCGAGAGTGGTGAATTCTCTGCCACAGAAGGTAGTTGAGGCCACACAGTTCATTGGCTATATTTAAGAGGGAGTTAGATGTGGCCCTTGTGGCTAAAGGGATCAGAGGGTATGGAGAGAAGGCAGGTACGGGATACTGAGTTGGATGATCATCCATAATAATAATAATAATAATAATTTTATTTATAGAGCACTTTAAAAACAAACATAGCTGCAACAAAGTGCTGTACATCACTAATCATTGACAAAAAAGTTAATACACACCAAAAATAACAATCAAAAGAAATAGTAGGAAAAGACATGTAAAAGAAAGAAACATCAAAAACACCACAAACAGAAGCAAAGCCTCAGGCATGGTCAAAAGCCAGGGAGTACAAATGTGTTTTAACACTGGATTTGAAGATGGACAGTGAGGGGGCCTGTCTGATGTGCAACGGCAGGGTGTTCCAGAGTGCCGGAGCAGCAACAGAGAAGGTATATTGATCATATTGAATGGCGGTGCAGGCTCGAAGGGCCGAATGGCCTACTCCTGCACCTATTTTCTATGTTTCTATGTCTCTCTGTTTCTATGACCTTGAAACCTTGAAAAAATATTCAACGTACAAAATGGTGGACGTATTTCCACCCGAGTGATTCTTTGTTGCAACTGAATGTGTCTCGTCTAGACTTGATTTTGAGTAAAGCCACTGCTCTGTGAAATCCATTCCAGGTTTTACCCTTGCCGCAACGAATCTGCCTGAGGCTCGATCACCCGTAACATATAATAGCATCGCATTAAGAATTAAAGCATGTTTCTTGTAGTACTAAAGCCTTGTCTTCATGTATAGTTAAGAATGGCACTCTGGAAGCCTAGCTATTGAATAAACACAAGAACAGCACAAATTCAGTGCAAAGGGGACTAAATTCGAACAGTCCCTGTGGACATTTAAACTACAATGCAGAGATGTATATGGTTTATTTTTAAAAACCCTCTTGGTTTGCTCATTTGAAAGCGTTACAGCTGAATTGGAGGTCATGTTTGGAAGCCCTTATCTGCAAGATAACTAGTTGGTGAAATCCTCTGGAGATTTGGATCAGAATAATGAGAAGGGGTTGGAAGGTTGACAGATAAAGGGATGAGAGTTCTTGCCAGCAATTCCGCTGAATTTTTGTCCCTGCGATGAACACAGGAGATTGTCAAAAATATAGTTCAAGTTATTAGATAAATAAAAAAACATGGATGGGTAGCTGGGGAGGGAAAAGTGGGAGAGAGAGCATTTTCCATAATGTTGGTGGTTTTTGCTTTCCCACGAGCTGTAGTTCTAATCAACAGCCAAAAGCCTGTAGCCTCTTTTTACTCAGGTATTATATTCTTCACATGTTTAAATTATAATGTTTTATTTTTAATTGTCTGCTGTATATCGTGCTTTTATCCATGCGAGCAAAGCACCAAGGCAAATTCTTTGTATGTATACATACTTGGCTCATAAAGTTTCATTCATTCAATCATTCATTCAATCATTCATTCATTCAATCATTCATTCATTCATTCATACATTCATCATTCATTCATTCATTCATTCATATTCATTCATTCATTCAATCATTCAATCATTCAATCATTCATTCATTCATTCATTCATTCGATCAGCTTTATAGAATATTTCCGAAGGAGCAAATTAAAGATAGACACAAAAGATAGACCGGAGTAACTCAGCGGGTTCAGTTCAGTTTAGTTTAGTGGAGAGATACAGCGTGGAAACAGGCCCTTCAGCCCACCGAGTCCACACTGACCAGCAATCCCCCCACACACCAACACTATCCTACACCAACCAGGGACAATTTACAATTTTTATCGAAGCAAATTAACCTAGAAACCTGTACGTCTTTGGAGTGTGGGAGGAAACTGGAGCACCCGGAGAAAACCCACGGACAGCTCCCGTAGTCAGGATCGAACCCGGGTCTCTGGTACTGTAGGCAGCAACTCTACCGCTGCACCATCGTGCCACCCTAAGTACATCAACACTGGTGTTCCAGTGACAATGGGTCAAATCAAGTCGGGTTGAGTTTATTGCCACATGCATACTGTAAATACAGTGAGGTGCAGGGAAATGGAAGTTAGCTTGAAGCAACATCACAGGCACTGAGAAACTAGAACCAAAAAGGTCATAAGTAATAAGAATAAGGCCATTCAGCCCATCAAGTCTACACCATTCAATCATGACTGATCTATCTCTCCCTTCCAACCCCATCCTCCTGCCTTCTCCACATAACTACTTACAGCTCTACTAATTAATAGACAATAGACAATAGACAATAGTGCAGGAGTAGGCCATTTGGCCCTTCGAGCCAGCACCGCCATTCAATGTGATCATTGGTTATATTTAAGAGGGAGTTAGATGTGGCCCTTCGACGCTGACACCGCTATTTATAACCCGGACTCCACTATTTTTAAGAATTTAAGAAGATTTTTAAGAATCGATCTATCTCTGCCTTAAAAATATCCATTGACTTGGCTGTTTGTATGTGTGCATGTGTGTGTGTGCGAGCGTGTGTGCGTGCGTGTGTGCGTGCGTGTGTGTGCGTGTGTGTGCGTGTGTGTATGTGTGTGTTTGCGTGCATGTATTTGTGTGTATGTGAGCATGCATGAGTGTGTGTTTATTGGTGTGTGGGCATATGTTGTGTGGCCGCGTGTGAGGCAAACATATGTTGCCTTGGTCAAAAAGCGTGTTGGTCTGTCATGGTTGTTGCGCAGTGACAAATGACTTGTTGGGGCGGTGGTGGTGTGCCCGGCCATTGCATTTGTAAATTGCATTCCTATGGTATTGTTATTTTTCAAATATATTTGTGTGTGCACGTGTGTGTTATTTGTGCATGTGTGTGTGCGCGTGTGAGCATATGCGTGTAAGCGTGTGTCTGTATGTGTGCGCATGCATGAGTGTGCACGCACGTGTGTTATTTATGCATGTGTGTGTGCGTGTGTGTGAGTGCGGGTGTGTGTGTGTGTGTGCCTGCG
This sequence comes from Leucoraja erinaceus, assembly GCF_028641065.1. Taxonomy (NCBI): domain Eukaryota; kingdom Metazoa; phylum Chordata; class Chondrichthyes; order Rajiformes; family Rajidae; genus Leucoraja; species Leucoraja erinaceus. The sequence goes on from NW_026575440.1 coordinate 259,212, forward strand.
CGTGTGATATGTGCGTGTGTATGCGTGTGTGTGAGCGTGTGTGTATGAGTGTGAGTATACATGTGTTTGTGTGAATGTATTTGTGTGTGTGTGCGCATGCATGAGTGTGTGTGTGCACGCACGTGTCTTATTTATGCGTGTGTGTGCACGCGTGTGTATATGTGCATGTGAGCATGTGTGTGCATGCATGCGTGTTATTTGTGCGTGAGTTTGTGCGCGTGCACGTGTGCGTGCGCGTCTGTTATTTGTGCGTGTGTGAGTGCGTGCGCATGAGTGTGTGTCCAAAAATGGCCACCCCTGATCTACGTGCGTAACGCTTCGTTATGAAGCTTTGATTCCGTTTGTCCCTGATAAAGGCGCAGATCTTTGTAAACCTGTGCGGTGTATAAGCACAGTGCCTTTCTTCAAACTCTTCCAGGGTGCTGTGTCAGCACAGCTGTTCCACCTTGAACAACTTGTTGGTGACAATTAAAGTACCTGCCTGAGTCAGCAGCACAGTCACATCACAAGCCCATCTGTACCTGTGGTGGTCCATCTCTCTAAGTTACCTGCATTAATCAATGTAGGCAAGTGCCATATCCCATTGTTGTATTTATATATAGGAGTGGGGCACAACGTGCAGTAAGAGTATGATTCCGTGTACAATCACGAGTTGGGCGGTATAACTCAGCGAAGGCTTTGAAAATTCGAAGGGAAAGCAATCGGGAAAATACAGCGAAGATGTGTCTCGTCATCAAAGGGTGCGGAGAAGATGTACGAGGATGTTGCCAGGACTCGAGGGCTAGAGCTATAGGGGGAGGTTGGCCAGGCTAGGACTCTATTCATTGGAGCGCAGGATGATGAGGGGGACGATTTTTATATCTGGCTGTGGCAGCTTTGACAGTCCGGAGTCGCCTTCTAGCGGGAAGTGATTCAAAGAGTTTGTGGCCAGGGTGAGAGGGGTCAGAGATGATCTTGCCCGCTCGCTTCCTGGCCCTTGCAGTGGACAGTTCATCAATGGAGGGAAGGTTGCAGCCAATAACCTTCTCTGCTGATCGGACGATTCGCTGCAGCCTCCGGGTGTCGTGCTTGGTGGCTGAGCCAAACCAGACCATGATGGAGACTTTCAGTCAGAAGAAGGGCCTCGACCCAAAACATCACCCATTCCTTCTCTCCAGAGATGCTGCCTGTCCCGTTGAGTTACTCCAGCTTTTCGAATCAATCTATCTATCTATTTTTCTATATATCTCAGTTTTGTGGAGTGCATGAGGAATGGATTCAATTCAGGAGGGTGGGTCAGTTGTAGAGTCCGAGTCATAGAGTGATACAGCGTGGAAACAGGCCCTTCAGCCCGACTTGCCCACACCGGCCAACATGTCCCAGCTACACTGGTCCCACCGGCCTGCGCTTGGTCCATATCCCTCCAAACCTGTCCTATCCATGTACCTGTCTAACTGTTTCTTAAATGTTGTGATAGTCCCAGCCTCAACTACCTCCCTGGCAGCTTGTTCCATACAGCCACCACCCTTTGTGTAAAAATAGTTACCATTAAATCTTTCCCCTTTACCTTAAACCTATTTCCTCTGGTCCTCGATTCCCCTACTCTGGGCAAGAGACTCTGTGCGTCTACCCGATCTATTCCTCTCAAGATTTTATACGCCTCTATAGGATCACCCCTCATCTTCCTGCGCTCCAAGGAATAAAGCCCTGGCTTGCCCAACCTCTCACTATAGCTCAGTCCCTCAAGACCTGACATCATCCTGGTAAATCTTCTCCGAACCCTTTCAAGCTTGACAAGATAGTTATTATAGTAAACATAGCCACTCCAATACAATCACGAGTTGGGCGGTATAACTCAGCGAAGGCTTATAAAATTTGAAGGCAAAGCAATCGTGAAAATACAGCGAAGATGTGTCTCGTCACCAAATGGTGCGGAGAAGATGTACGAGGATGTTGCCAGGACTCGAGGGCCTGAGCTATAGGGGGAGGTTGGGCAGGCTAGGACTCTATTCATTAGAGCGCAGGATAATGAGGGGGGCGATTTTTATATCTGACTGTGGCAGCTTTGACAGTCCGGAGTCGCCTTCCAGAGGGAAGTGATTCAAAGAGTTTGTGGCCAGGGTGAGAGGGGTCAGAGATGATCTTGCCCGCTCGCTTCCTGGCCCTTGCAGTGTACAGTTCATCAATGGAGGGAAGGTTGCAGCCAATAACCTTCTCTGCTGATCGGAAGATTCGCTGCAGCCTCCAGGTGTCGTGCTTGGTGGCTGAGCCAAACCAGACCATGATGGAGACTTTCAGTCAGAAGAAGGGCCTCGACCCAAAACGTCACCCATTCCTTCTCTCCAGAGATGCTGCCTGTCCCGTTGAGTTACTCCAGCTTTTCGAATCAATCAATCTATCTATTTTTCTATATATCTGAGTTTTGTGGAGTGCATGGGGAATGTATTCAATTCAGGAGGGTGGGTCAGTTGTAGAGTCTGAGTCATAGAGTGATACAGTGTGGAAACAGGCCCTTCAGCCCGACTTGCCCACACCGGCCAACATGCCCCAGCTACACTAGTCCCACCTGCCTGCGCTTGGTCCATATCCCTCCAAACCTGTCCTATCCATGTACCTGTCTAACTGTTTCTTAAATGTTGTGATAGTCCCAGCCTCAACTACCTCCTCTGGCAGCTTGTTCCATACAGCCACCACCCTTTGTGTAAAAATAGTTACCATTAAATCTTTCCCCTTTACCTTAAACCTATGTCCTCTGGTCCTCGATTCCCCTGCTCTGGGCAAGAGACTCTGTGCGTCTACCCGATCTATTCCTCTCAAGATTTTATACGCCTCTATAGGATCACCCCTCATCTTCCTGCGCTCCAAGGAATAAAGACCCAGCTTGTTCAACCTCTCCCTATAGCTCAGTCCCTCAAGACCTGACATCATCCTGGTAAATCTTCTCCGAACCCTTTCAAGCTTGACAAGATAGTTATTATAGTTAACATAGCCATTCCCACTCCAATCGCCGATTTGGGCGATGCCTATAACTCAGCAGCGAGTTTATTGGCTAAGTATTATAACAAGGAATTTGAAGGTGCTCCGCCCAAAGCAACGGGAAACATACAGCGAAGTTGTGACTCAGTCAACACAAATGTGCGGAATAATGTACGAGGAATGATGCCCAGGACTCGAGGGCCCTGAGCTATAAATACCAGATCAAAGGCAGGCTACAGATTTTTGGCTGTTGAGTAGAGCTACTACTCGTGGATAAAAACTGTTTTTATATCTGACTGTGGCAGCTTTGACAGTCCGGAGTCGCCTTCCAGAG